>NC_067158.1:54192268-54395501 GCF_903995435.1 Acomys russatus
TTGTTTTTGTGCCATAACAAAATACTTACAGCTGGATAAGTTACAGAGAAAGGAGGTTTATATGTTTCACAGTGCTAGAATCTTAAACAGCCACATCTCATGAGAGTCCCGTGTTGCTTCATAACACAGCAGATGGCTTCACACAGTGAGAGAAAGAAAGAAGCAGTAAGGTGCACCAAGGTCAGCTTTGGCTACACAGAGAGTTCTGGGCCACCCTGGACTATGTGACTCTGACACAAAAGAAAACAATAGCCACAAGAGGGCTCAGCTCTGGTGCTTTCTTTTTTCTTTTTTCATTTTCTTTTTTTTTTTTTTTTTTTTTTTTTTTTTTTTTTCTTTCTTTTTTCCTTCTCGTTCAGAAAATTGCTCTTTTTTTTTTTTTTTTTTTTTTTTTTTTTTTTTTTTTTTGCTGAAAATATAGTCAAGGTCAACAAAATACACCCCCTGGGCTGAGCAATGCCTTCAGCGGCACTTGGGAAAGATCACATGTCCCTAGAGGCTGAAAGGCTCTTGGCTCAGCCCATCCTCCAGAGCCAGCAGGCAGAGCCAAGGGTTCTTTTGCCCTGGTTCCAATTTTCAGTGTTTTCCTCCTGATTAAAAGCCCTTTGGCTGCCTGGGACCAATGACAGTAAATGACCCCTGAGACTGTGAGGCAAACCTTTTCACATCTTAAGATGCAATCTGTCTTGGGTAGTCGCATTCATGGCAGAACTATTGTGGCGTATGTGGGGCGTGGCCTTTGGCTCCCCTCTCCCTCTCAGTGTTTTCCCACACCTTCTGAAATGACTTAGATTTCAGTCAGATTATATTCACCTATGGCAATCCTTATTAACTCAGTCTGTCATCAGTAATAAATTAAAAAAAAAAAATCTCTGGCTACTGTCTGCCTCTGGGGTCATAGTAACTCAAGTCCCCATGACCAGAACTGGGTGGCGAAAGCTCGTTTCTGTCTAGCAGGAGTGTGATTGCAGAAGCACTCGTCTCTTACAGTTTCTTGCAGGCCCATGCGCGCGCACACACTGTAGCAACTGTGGAAATGGCCATGGTTTCCCAAGCCCGTTGCCTAGAAACCACACCTTGTTTCTGAAACTAATTTAATCAGGAGAAGTCAGCTCGTGACTCAGGCCAGACATGCACGGCAGGCTTTCCTCTGGGTTGTACGTTGGTTTTTGTGGTTTTTTTTTTCCTTTCAACGTCTTAAAAAAAAAAAAAAAAAAAAAAAATGAGAAGAATGGGGAAACAGAAGAGAGGTCTAGAGGCACAAAAAACGTCTCCTACAGTCTCATTACCAGAGCCAGCCCACCCTTGTCTCTCCGGGATATTTTCTCTTTATTTTTACTTTTCTTGTTTTCTGTTGGTTTGCCTGTATGCACGTGTGTGAACCATATGTATTCCTGGTGCCCTAAGAGGCCAAAAGAGGGTGTTGGATGCCCTGAAGTTACAGACAAACATGAGCCATCACATGGGCGCTGGAAACCAACCGCCAGTACTCGGCAAGAGCAGCAAGTGCTCTGAACGCTGTAGCAGTCCTTCTAGCACCCCCCTCCCAGGCCCCTCCCATCCACTAACACCCATGCCACCTCCCCCCCCCCCCCGCCCTCTCCCCCCACCCCCTCGGGAAGGGGGTGTTTTCTTTTAAGTAACTATTTAGTTACTATTGTAAGTGTGTGTGGTGGAGGTAGGGGGCGATGGATGAGCCGCAGCTGGCACACGAAGGTGAAACAATGTGTCTGCACAGCTGTTTCTCTCCTTCTGCCTTTACCCAGTGTCCCTGAGCCCTCTGAGCCATCTCTCTGTCCTGGAAATATTTTCTTCCCCCTGAATTTTAAACATTATTAGGAATAATTTTGGCATTTACATTAATATTAATATTGAATCCAGCCATCTGACAAATTGTTCCAACTATTTTCTAAAATCTATATCATATAGCAAGTCTTTTATTTACTTAACCAATCTCTGAATGCTAGACATTTTGGTTATTTTTGTTTTTTGTTTTATTTTGTTTTGTTTTTTTCAAGACAGGGTTTGTCTGTGTAGCCTTGGCTGTCCCGGACTCACTTTGTAGAGCAGGCTGGCCTCGAACTTACAGAGATCCGCCTGTGTCTGCCTCCCAAGTGCTGGGATTAAAGGTGTGCGCCACCACGCCTGACTCATTTGGGTTCTTTTCAATGTATTATATCTAAAAGAGTTATCAATCATTTTAATGCAAACATTTTTTTGCTATTTTTTTGTTCTGTTCTGTTTTGTTTGTTTGTTTGTTTTGGATGCTTTTGTTTTGTAGCCCAAGTTGGTCTTGAACTTGTCATCCTCTTGCCATAGCCTCCCCAGAATGAGAGAACAGGCTGTGCTACCATGCCTGACCATCAAAAGACAAGACGTTTCAGAGACCCTGAACAGTGTATGGCCGCTTAAAAATATTAAACTAATACATGCTTATGACTCTATGTAATGAGTGGGAGGAACGCTGAGGATACAGCCACGCCTCAAACTCACTAGCAAGCGCTCTCCCCTGAGCCGCGCACGCAGCCTTCTGTGATGCCTTCACACACTATCTATATGTAAGAGGAAGGTTGCTCACTTATCGTATGTGCGGTGGGGGAACACATGTGCACAGCACGGCACAGGTGTGAAGGTCGGAGGACAGCCTGCGGGAGTCAGTTCTCTCCTTTAGCCACGTAGCCCTGGGGCTCAAACTCAGGTCATCACGCTTGGCTGCAAAGCATCTCTACCCGCTGAGCCTCTCACCAGGCTGAGTTCATACGTGTGAGTACAGGGACTTACATGATATAACATGTGTGTGAAGATCAGAGAAGAACCTCGGGTGTCTGTCTGCCCAGTCCATGGAATTTGAGACAGGGACTCAATTCTGTATGCACCAAGCTAGCTGGCCTGCAAGTTTCCCGGCATTCCCCCGGCCCTACCTCCCACTTCACTGTAGAAGCACAGGGATTGCAGATGCATGATGGGATATTATTCCCTGCTTTGTGTGGTTTCTGGAGACCCAATCGCAGGGTGTGGGCGTGGTAAGCCCTTTACACACTGAGCCATCTATCCAGCCACATGGATAAGATTTTTTTTAAGTTTCAACAGCACATTAAAAAGCAAATCCCCCTCTTAGCCCCTGCCGGACACAGCTCCCACCACAGGCTTTCTGTGATTGTAGAAGCCAGTGGGCACATGTCCTTTGTTTGACAGTATATCTGGTTCCACCTTCTGTTTGTTTCACTTTCTCTATCTCAGACGTCTTTCCAAACAGGCCCACTCTTTTTAGAAGTGATAGAACATTCCATTGGATGACGTTGTCATTTATTTGTTCTAGACAGGGCCTCTTCAGGCACAAGATGCACATTCCGTCAGTGAGCTGCCAGCTGCTCCTTCAGTGCCATGCCTATGCTGGGGGAACAGAGTGTGACAAAGGCAACACATGGCTGGAGTTAGTACTATGGTCTAACCTAGGGCTCCTCAACACTTTTCTGACTACTCTGTACTTTTTTGTTTAAAGCGGAGTTGAGAGTTGGAGTTTATTTAAGAGATTTTTTTTAAAAAACATAGAATCAAGCACATGAGTTATTACAGAAAGGTGTTCAGGGAGAAATTAACACACACACATGCATGCACACTCATGTGCATGCACACGCACACACATACACACTCTTTTTTTCACACATACACACTCATGTGCACACATACACACAAGAGTTGTGAGCTTCTCAAGAGACCCATTCTCTGTACTTTTTTTTTCTCTTTTTTTTTTTTCTCTCTGTACTTCTCCATTAAAATTTTCAGCAAATACTTCCAGGTATGTATATTTTCCATTTATAAATTATATTCTTCTATAATGTCATAAATATATTATTATTCACATGACAGAAAATGCACAAAAATAGGCACAATTGCCAGCCACAGTAGAACACAGCCACAGAGCCAGCATTTGGGGTCTGAAGCAAGAAAACTGTGAGTTGCAGACCACCCTGGGCTGCACACGAAAGTCTTGTTTCAAAACAACAAAATCCAAAAAAGCATCTTAATGAACAGAATTAAAGGTAAAACAAATAATATTAAAATCATTTATTTGTATGATTATACATTATATAAAATAGAAGGAGGAGGAGGAGGTAGTAAGGCGACTGGTGTTGTTATTAGAAGGGGAAATCCCAAACAGTCAATTTTATCAATAAAGACTCAGAAGCCAGATGCTGAGGTAAAGACCTGATAGCTCAGAGAGGCAGAGAAAGCACCCAGCTGACCTTCCTACTCAGCTTGTGTCCCAAAGAAAAAAGCCAAAAGCCAAAATCCCAAGGCCAGAAGCTTGTTGGCTCACCAGACAGCCCAGGAGGAAAAAAAGCCAAAGAGCCAAAGAGCTAAAGAGCTTCCTCTTCTCAATGTCTCTCCTATCTACTTAATCTCTGTCAGCTGATTTCGTGGTCTTGACCTGGGGTTAACTTTATTACATCCTGTGCACAGAAAGCTCTTGGATTAAAGGTGTGCGCCAGGGCTGAGCCAGACCATAATCACCTGCTTACAATAAACACAAAGTTCTTGGCTTAAAGGTGTGTGTTAGGGCTGAACCACGCCAAACTAAAGACAGGTTTTTACAGTTCACAATCTCAGGGTTCACAATAGGATCAAATACCCTGAAACAGGGTGGAAGGCAGAGGCAGGTGGATCTCTGTGAGTTCGAGGCCAGAGTGGTCTACAGAGTGAGTTCCAGGTTCCAGGATAGCTAGGACTACACAGAGAAACCCTGTCTTGGGGGAAAAAAAACATATAAATTAAAAAAAGAAAGAAAGAAAGAAAGAAAGACAAGCAATGCAATTGGCTATGATCTGTAGATGGGGCATCTCTACCAACACCCGACCCTCACCTCTGCCCAGACTCAGGGAACAGCAGAGAAAAGAGGGCAGAACAAATGTCAGAGCTGGAGCACAGGAATTCGTGCTGTGAAATGCCGTCCTCTAGAAGTGACAGACGTGCTGTTGAACATGTGAACAGCAGCTGTGACACCCATACAAGCACAAGATTGAGCCGGTTAAAGACGAGGGAGGAGCTACTGTGCCCCAAAGCCAGCTAAGGAGCTGCTGTGCCCCCCAAGGCCAGCTAAGGAGCTGCTGTGTCCCCAAAGCCAGCTAAGGAGCTGCTGTGTCCCCCAAAGCCAGCTAAGGAGCTGCTGTGTCCCCAAAGCCAGCTAAGGAGCTGCTGTGCCCCCCAAGCCCAGCTAAGGAGCTGCTGTGCCCCCAAGGCCAGCTAAGGAGCTGCTGTGTCCCCAAGGCCAGCTAAGGAGCTGCTGTGTCCCCAAGGCCAGCTAAGGAGCTGCTGTGCCCCCAAGCCAGCTAAGGAGCTGTTAGCAGTTGATGGCCTCCAGGGAAGGGAGAGTCACTTCTCTTTGGGGTGAGGGATCATCACTCGTAGGTTCCCATGCATCTATGGGCAGCACTAACTGCACTTAATGGGTTAAAAAAAAAAATCAGTTTTATTTTTAAATAAAAATGAGACTGTTATTATAATTGTTCTGGAGTTTGCCACAGGAAGAGACCCCTCCCAAAGATGTAAAATCCAGAAGAGATGTTCAACAGAGGAGCAGAGGGACTCATACTTACTGCCTTTCTCTGTGTGCTAATTCTTCAGGACAGGCACTGTTCCATCATTGTCTCCAGGCTTACCACAAGCCCACCCTGTATATGTGTGTGCTCACCCCTACTCCCCCCCTACCTGTTTTTGTCACTGATGAGTATCCAACCCAGAGCCTTCCATATGCTGGGTCAAATATTCTACCACTGAGCTGCCTCTCCACGTCACATGGTCTTGACTAATATATGGAGCCTGCCACAGTTTGAATATGGTTTGAGTGTCCCCCGAAGGTTTATGTTGGAAGCTTGGCCCCTAGTGGGGCATAGAGCATTTGAGAGCAGTGTGTGTGGGGGGTGGGAGGGAGTCATTGAGTTGTTGGGGTGATTCACTGATTCAGGGGACAGCAGTGGTAAAAGTCTAGGCCTGACTCCTAAGTGTCTCTCTGGCTTCCTGTCTAGCAGGATGATCACTCCTGCCATAAGTCTCTCTAGAACCCAACAGACACTGACACAAAACGCTTGAATCTCCAGAAACAGAGAACCCATGATCTGTGTCTCCAGTGGCAGCCCCACCTGGGTCCTCCTTTTTCCTGGCCTCTCATCTGGAAGGTAAGTCACCCTGCCCGCCCCTCCTTGACTGGTATACTCTCCTGGCATTATTACATAACTCATTCTTTATTACTCAGCTTACAAGGGCGTCTTTTTCTCCAATTTGTCCATAAGCACCTTAACAAGGCAAGGATTCTCTTATGAGCTCTGTGCTGTTTTTCGATAAATGTTTCAGTATTAATTGAATGGCAGAGTTTTGTTTCTGTTTTGGTAAACAGGCTCTTACCACACAGCCAGGCTGGCATGGGACTCATGATCCCGCCTGCCTCAGCTTCTCAAATGTGGGATTACAGGCCTCTGCCACTAAGTCTGGTTTGGCCTCAGAATTCTTACAACACTTGCTTCCTAGTGTCTGGTCATCACACTTGTAAACATCTCTAACCACATTCCCCAAGCCAGGCATTTATTCTTATTTTTAAAAGGGGTCAGTAAGTCGGGCGTGGTGGTGCATGCCTTTAATCCCAGCACTTGGGAGGCAGAGGTAGGCGGATCGAAGTGAATTCGAGGCCAGCCTGGTCTACAAAGCTAGTCCAAGACAGCCAAGGCTAACACAGAGAAACCTTGTCTTGAAAAACAAACAAACAAACAAAAAGGGGGAGGTCAGTCACCATGGGCTGGAGAAATGGCTCAGAAGTTAAGAGCACTGACTGCTCTTCTTGAGGTCCTGAGTTCAATTCCCAGCAACTACATGGTGGCTCACAACCATCTATAATGTGATCTGATGCCCTTTTCTGGCGTGCAGGTGTACGCATGGGCAGAGCACTGTGTACATACATAAATAAATAAATAAATAAATAAATAAATAAATCTTTAAGAAAGGGGCGTCACCACAATCTTGTTGCAGTTTAAGGGAAGGTAAATCTGGGGTCATCTGCCCAGCAGCTTACAGTCTGGTGCATATATTGTCTTGGCTGTTTTTCTGGATTTGAGTCAAGGGCGGAGCCCAAGTTCGGTTAGCTTCTTCCATTCTGACTGGAATCTTTCAGCTCCAAAGCTAAGAGGGATCTGCTCTGACAGGCTGGGACATGGATGGGAACAAGTGCCTGGAGTCTCCACCAGAGCCTTTACTTGTCTGTAGGTCTGGCCTCTCACAGATACAAGTGCAATCAAGTCTCGAAGGGCAGCTACTGTGCTCCCCTATGGTGGACACAGGGCAGCCCCCTGTTTACTGGAGGCTAACCAAGGCTGCCCGAAGAGGGTGTTGTGGGAGAGGCTGTGCTGGCACTCAAGAGGACCCCAACAGGACTGGCTCGAGCCATGGCTGTCCGATATTTCACGAGCTTCTATTGGGTACCTCTTGTATTCCAGGTGTGGAGCTACCAAGACAAACAGCATTTGATGTCGGTCAGCCTGGGTTTGGAGAGAGAAACTAGGCAACAACAGAATTAAAGAGGAGGAAGGAGTGCTGCGTAGCTAAGCCAGAAACTTGACAAACATGGCTGAGTGAAGGGCAGAGTTCTGCCTGGGGAGGATGGAAAAGGTGTCCTCAATTAAGTGATTTTCAAAATGAGTCCTGAAAGAAAAGGGGCTCACCTACTGGGCAAGAGAAGGGTACATATTCTTGGCTAAAGGACAATCTGTACAACGTGGAGGCTTGAAATGGGGCAGCAGGTGTCTCCTGTTGAAAAGTCTGGGTTGGACAGCAGGAAGTGAATCCGTGGAAGGTAGGTAAAAACAGGGCTTTGTACGTTGTGTTTTAAAACAGAGGTGAGATCAAGGAAGTCTGGTGGCATGTTAATGGCAATGTGATGGTAAGATGGGGGTTGAAATAAGACACCTTGGGCTGGAGAGATGGCTCAGAGGTTAAGAACACTGGCTGCTCTTCCAAAGGTCCTGAGTTCAGTTCCCAGAAACCACATGGTGGCTCACAACCATCTACAATGAGATCTGGTGCCCTCTTCTGGCCTGCAGGTGTACATGCAGGCAAAACACTGTATAAATAATAAGGAAGGAAGGAAGGAAGGAAGGAAGAAAGGAAGGAAGGAAGACAGCTCTCAGGTTATGGCCTGAAGACAGGGTAATAGAGACTGCATTCATGAAAACACAGGGCAGGGAAGACTGAGGCTAGAGTGAGTTAAACTTTGGCTTTATCTGAGGTGGGGACATCCAAGTAGAGTTGTGTCATCAGTGGTTGGTCTGAGGGAATTGGAGTTCAGGGAAGATACTGGTTTCTGATAAAGGCTGGATGGTGCTTCCTTCTTCATTGTCATTCAACAAACATTGTTTTATGCCACCGATGAATGATTCCAGGGCACTGGGGAAACAGAGCAGGGCTGCCTGTAAGTGTGGGTGCTCTTGGAGTGATGGACTGACAGCTGCAGATAAGCTCAGGCCAAACAAACACAAGATTTTCAGCTATAAATAAACCTGCCTCTGCAGTCAGAGAAGAGGAAACATAGCCATGGAAACATCATGCCTGCAGGGTGACCATGTTAGCAAGTCTCAGCCAAGAGCCCCAGAGTGGTGGCCTGGCTGCCAGAAAAGATGCAAGTCCTGGGTTCAAGGGCAAGCTGGGTATCTGCCTTTGGAGACACTGTCGCTGTTTAAGATCTTTGCGTGTGTCCCCACATGCAGGCCTCAGAACTGCCTTGCAGTGTATCTTTTATTTGAGTTCTTTGGAGATGAGTAAACTGGTCCAGGTGAATGTGACGGTTCCAAGATTTGAACGCAGGTAGTATACTTCTCAGGGTCTCTTAACCACTGTCATTGGGTTCACTTTTCAGGGGGCTTTTGTTTTCTGAGCAGCCTACGGATTTTGTGATGGGCAAGATGATGTTTTATATTGAGGCCTCAGTTATAGGCGTGTATTTTCCCCTCACGAATGTTCTTTCAAGGAAGCAGCATGCAGAGGCTTGTACCGAGCCTTCTGAGATCTGAGTGTTCCTGTCCTGCAGAGTGCAGCAGAGGGCCTGAGCAGTGACATCATCAGCACTAGGGCTGCTCGCAGAAGTCAGTGGTAATGCTTTTATGCACTCACAAGAAGATCTTGGCCCTGGCCCCCATCCTGTGGTGTGGACCTGTTACTTACAGCCCTCCACACCTGTTTCCTGCAACTGCTGTAACCCTGGAAACATCGCAGGGGATGAAAGATTATGGTGGAAAGTTCCTCTGCTGTCATGGAAGCCAGAAAGAGTCACTAAACACCCAGCACAGAAGTCAGCATCAGACATTGGGGGAAGTGCATTCTAGGAAAAAGGAACTTAAATTTTGAACCTGCAGGAAATGATGTGTCTAGTACAAGACCAACATGGCTTCTCATATATTTCTTAGGCAATTACATTCCTTTAATCAGTATTTTCCAGGAACACAGCACACATATAACTAGGAAAGTGAAACTTAAGGTTAAAAAAAAAAACGTCTCCTCAAACAATTAGGCATCTTACCTATTTAGTTAAAACCACAACAAGTACAGATTGGCCCTTAAATATGTGAGAAACCATAAGATTCTGCTTATTATAATTGCAGAGATAATTATATAAAATTAATTTTTAAAGTGCTACTATCATGGGTTGAAAGTCGTGCCACTGATCTGTCACCTTGGAGCCTGCTCGTGGGCTCTTCTGTTGAGCTCTGTGTTCCATCACAACTGCTAGGAGTTTCCACAAATGCCCAAGGGGAGGAGGGCTGGGACTCCATCCTTAGAAACCCAACATTGAGGGGATGCTTTTCTGAAAAGCTAGGAGAAAGCAGAAGAGATTTCAGTGCCACGGAAACCCATGAAAACGCCTGTGCAAGGATAGTGTCTGCAGATTCTCTTTGGAGGCTTACGAAGCCACTGCAGGTACTCTGTGGCCAGGGCCTGACACTGCTCCTGTGGTTCACTTGGAACAGAAATGTCTAAAGGAACAAGGAACGGTGGATTGGGTAGGTTGGAGAAACAGAAGGAACATTGTCACTGCCGTTTCCCAAGAGCCCTTGCAAGGATGGGTTGTTTTAGTTACATTTCTATTGCTGTGAAGAGACACCATAACAGAGGCAGCTTAGAGAAGAAAGCATCTCGCTGGACTGACAGTTGCAGAGGGCAGTGGAGTTCATGACCATCATGCCGGGGAGCATGGCAGTAGGCAGGCATCGGAGCAGCAGCTGAGACTCACATCTTGATACACACACACACACACACACACACACACACACACACACACACACACACACACACGGAAGAGACAGCTGGACACCAGGAATGGCAAGAGTCTTTTGAAACTCAAAGTCCCCCCTTCTCCCCAGTGGCACACCTCCTCCAACAAGGCCACACCTCCTAATCCTTTCCTCACAGTTCCACTAACTGGGGACAAAATGTTCAAACACAGGAGCCTGTGGGGCTGTGCTCACTCACACCACCGTGAGGACGTTGACCAAGGAAGGGATTGTTTGCAGAACGAATGCAGGAAAAGTTCAGGTCAGGAAACCAGTGTTATCTGAGATAGTGTATCTTGTGGGGCCTGGATGAGAGGAGACGCTGACAACAAGCCTGGTAAACTGAGATTCAGTGGCCAGCACAGCTTGTCCAGCACTTCGTGTCAGCCTTTGCTGACTTTACCAGGCAAATGGTTTGCACAGTGTTTTCAAAAGTTCCCATCCTAGAGCTGGTAAAAGAATGGCTCAGTAGGCAAAGGCATTTACTGGGCAAGTCTGGAGACCTGGGTTCAATCCCTGGAAGCCAATGTTGTGTGAGAGAGTTTCCCCCAGGGAGATGCAGCGTGCACATACAAGCTTAACTCACCCCACCAAGGGAGACCACAGCAGACCAAAGCAACGTCTTGTCTGGAGAACCGGTGAGTTCTGACTAGGGTTGTTCACGGGAGTGTGGGCGAGGGGTTACCTAAAGGAGCAGGGATGACTAAGCACTGAAAAGCCCACCCCAACCAGGCTGACGACTCAAAAGCTGTAAGCCTGGACACTGCCCAGCTCACAGACAGCTCGACAGGCCTGAGAAATCCCTCTGCAGCTTAGCTAGTCAGCATCTTCTCCTCTACCAGCTGCTTACTGCTTCTATAAAGTGGGGGTGGCACCTTCCAGAATCTTCCAAGTTTCTTCTTTACCAGATATGTTGCAGTTTTGTTTACTTCTGGAATCCTATGAGCCTTGACGTCTTCTGCAGGGAATGTTTCAATTCAGAGGAATCCGATAAGCCACACCTACCTAAGAGTGGACACATATGCGCATGCATACACACACACACACACACACACACACACAAACCACACTGCATTTAAATTCCACCTTGTAGAAGTGCTTGGGATTCAGTCCTCCAAAGCAAGGGACTCACTGCTCTTCTGAGGTGCTTCTGGAATATTCTGTTCTGGTCTAACAGAATTGTGCTGCTGTAGACATTGATCTGGCTGAGGTTGAGGAAAGAAAATGCAAGAATATTCTAGGAAATATATTGATTAAAACCATAGACTCCAGTCTATTTCTTAGCTTAAATCAATTGATAGATTTTATTGCCATTAGCATTTTACTGTTAACCCGAAATCCTATATAGATGGATGTATTTATGCAGATGTGGTACTTCAAATGATGCTGGGTTGGGCTGTTTTGTTTTGTTTTGTTTTTTGATGCTGTTTCTTGGGTGGGTTTAACACAGTAGATTTCACCTCTAACACTGTTTTCTGCTCTGTACAGAGAGCTGAGGGAGTGTACAGCGACACCTGGTGGCTAGTGAGGTGAAGTACCTTGGCTTTGTTTGAGCCTTGTGAATTTGAATTATTTCTCAAATTTGGTTTGTTGCTTGAGAATTACATCTTTCTTCCACTTCTTTTAGTAGGTTTGCTGTTCTATATTTAAGACAAATAGACTTTAATTCTTTTAGATTATTTCTAGAGTGTCCAAACTTTTTAAAAAGACCATTCATTGGGTGAGTTAGTCAGGTCTATAATGACCTAAATATTTTGTTTTGCTTTGTTTTTTAAGACAAGGTTTCTCTGTGTAGCCATGGCTGTCCTGGACTCGCTGGCCTTGAATTTATGGAGATTCTCCTGTCTGTGCCTCCCAGAGTGCTGGGATTACAGCGTGTGACACGGTACCTGGCTTGAACTGAATCTTACCTGGGTCAGGACCAGAGGAAGGCAGGAGAGTCATTTGTCCAGACTAAAAGTCTAAAGGGTGAAAAAGAAAATCTTAGTAATGAATAGAGAGGATGATGATGATGATGGGGATGGTGATGAAGAAGAGGATGATGATGATGAAGGGGATGATGGGAGTGATGGGGATGATGATGATGGGGATGATGATGATGGGGATGATGATGATGATGGGGATGATAATGATGGGGATGATGATGATGATGGGGATGATGATGATGATGGGGATGATGATGATGATGGGGATGATGATGATGAAGAGGATGATGATGGGGATGATGATGGGGATGATGATGATGGGGATGATGATGATGGGGATGATGATGATGATGGGGATGATGGGGATGATGATGATGATGGGGATGATGATGATGAAGAGGATGATGATGGGGATGATTATGATGGGGATGATGATGATGATGGGGATGATGATGATGATGGGGATGATGATGAAGGGGATGATGATGATGGGGATGATGATGATGATGGGGATGA
Source organism: Acomys russatus (assembly GCF_903995435.1). Lineage (NCBI taxonomy): Eukaryota > Metazoa > Chordata > Mammalia > Rodentia > Muridae > Acomys > Acomys russatus. The sequence goes on from NC_067158.1 coordinate 54,205,020, forward strand.
TGATGAAGGGGATGATGATGATGGGGATGACAATGATGATGGGGATGATGAAGGGGATGATGATGGTGGGGATGATGATGATGAGGGGGATGATGATGAAGGGGATGATGATGATGATGGGGATGACAATGATGATGGGGATGATGATGACGAAGGGGATGATGATGGTGGGGATGATGATGATGAGGATGATGAGGATGATGAAGAAGGGGATGATGATGATGATGGTGATGGTGATGATGAAGGGGATGATGATGATGGGGATGATGGTGGGGATGATGATGGTGGGGATGATGATGAGGAAGGTGATAGTGATGACTGGTCAGGAAAAATCACACAGGGCATTCACCGCTGTCTTTTGAGAGTTTCTCACTGGCCTGGAACTCTCTTGCTCACTAGGCTGGTGGACCCAAAAGTCCAGGATTACAAGTGCAACCACATAATCTGCTGGGTATGCACGAGTGTGTTTAAAAGGAGTCTGGGGCATTGAACTCAGGTCCTCACGCGTGTACAGCAAGTACCTCACCCACTGAACCATCTCTTCAGCTTGAAACTTACCTTTCAAATTCACCTGTTAATGTGCTCAAGAGGTGGGCTTTTGGGGTTAGATGAGGCCTTTTTGCAGGAAGGTGTGGAATTAACAGCATTTATGAGGAGAGGGAGAGAGGCTTGAGCAACTGCACCTCTCCTCTCTTGCCAGAAGATGCTCTGTGTTGCGCTGTGATGCAGCAGCGGGACCAGAACTCAGCACCATGCTCTTGGACGTCCCAGCCTCCAAAGTGTGAGACATAAATCAGCCCACGAATCCTCTAGTCCTGGTTGCTCTATGGCAGCAACACCAAGTGGGCCAGAGACAGGTGTCTCAGTCAGTGTTCTGTTGCGTGTACAGAGGAAAGCAGCTGACTGGGCTGGCCGGCAGCTCAGGGGCTAGTCCACTGTCATCATGGCAGGGAGCATGGCAGCATGGTGGCAGACACGGTGCTGGAGAAGAAGCTGAGAGTTCCCCACCGTGATCCGCAGGCAGCAGGAAGAGAAGACTGTTGCTGGGCCTGGCTTGGGCTCTTGAAATCTCAAAGCTCACCCCCAGTGACACACTTTCTCCAACAAGACCACACCTACCCAACAACACCATGCCTCCTAATCTTTCTAAGGAGTGCCACTCCCCAAGGACTATGCATTCAAATATATGATTACAAGCCGGGCGGTGGTGGCGCACGCCTTTAATCCCAGTACTTGGGAGGTAGAGGCAGGTGGATCACTGTGAGTTCGAGGCCAGCCTGGTCTACAAAGTGAGTCCAGGACAGCCAAGGCTACACAGAGAAACCCTGTCTGGAAAAACCAAACCAACCAACCAAACCAAACAAAACAAAAACAGATATATGAGCATATGGGGGGCCATTCCTATTCAACCCCCACATTAGGGAACACACAGTTGAGAGAGAGGTTGGGAGCTCCGCGTTGCAAAGTATCCTGGGAGGGCGTCCTTTGGTTTGCCTGGTGCCGGCGTGTGTTTCCTTATTTCTTTCACCATGGATTAACATGGGAAGTAGGCTGGTCCTATGAACAAGACAGGAGGGTCTCCCCCAGACCTATCATCTACCCAACTCTTGTATTGTCACCAAAGAGATGAATGAATGGTGGCAAACAACAGGGAAATACCCTGCGACTGTGACCACACTGTCTGAAGTGAAAAGAGGAATTAGAGCCAGTGGGGTACCGAAAGGCTCAGGCTATTCAAGAACACTTGTGACCTAATGAGGCAGCTAGAATGTTCCCAAGGAGGAGAGAGCCTCTCAGCCCAAGGTGAGGAAAGACCCAGACCTTAGGGGGCTTTGTGGGGAACAGTGTGTGTCTTCTGGCAAGGCATGGATGTGAGAGCCTGCTGCCGTCCCGCAGATGGTTCACCTGGTTAGATCAGGTGCCCGGATCATGTATCCATCACTCTTCTGACCCAGAAACGGCACGGCCCTGAGCACCTGCTTACGTCTCTTCGCGAACTTGGCTCTTTTCTTGGCAACTAAATGGAGTTTTTACTGACTCTTGGAGCCTGTGCGCCTTAGTGGGGGACATCATATTAACTTTTGTTGACAGCTTGCCATGTACCAAGTGTGTGCTTGGCAATTTTTCTGTTTTCTCTTCGGTCCTCACGATAACCGCTTGGGGTGCGTGTTATGTTTCACTCTTGCAAATGTAGAACTGAGGCGTCGGGAGCCTCACATGACTGATATAGTTGGGCCTAAGAGTTGAACATAGGTGGCGAGACTCCTACTGTGTCCTAACCTCTTTCTGTCACATGAGGCTCAGTAGAGATACAGCAAGGAGTGGGAGGGGGTGGGAGGGGGTGGGGGAAGAGGGAGACATGGGACGAGGTGGAGCACGCCTTTAATCCCAGCACTTGGGAGGCAGAGGCAGGTGGATCTCTGTGAGTCCAGCCTGGTCTACAAAGTGAGTCCAAGACAGTCAAAGCTACACAGAGAGACCCTGTCTGGAAAAACCAAAAAAAAAAAAAAAAAAAAAAAATAAAAAAATAATAATAATAAATAAAATAAAAAATCAATCATCTAATTCACTAATTTCTTCTGACACTTAATGCCTTGGTAGCAAGAGTTTCAGGTCTCTTTTATTGGTATGACTTGGAGTTATTGGAGAGATGGGAGTTATATTTGGTAGTTATTCTCTCTCTCTCTCTCTCTGTGTGTGTATGCATGCGTGTGCATGTGCATATACGTGTACATGCATATATATATATATATATGAATGCTGGTACTCGGGTGTCATGCATGGTTTTGGAAGTTAGAGAACAAGCTGGAGATGGTTTCCTTGCTCTTGACTGCCAGCGCGTGAGCTCCCGGCAGCCTCCTGACCCTCCCACCTCTTCGGAGTCAGGGATACAGATGTGCATGGCACTGCCACTTTGTGTGGGTTCTGGGTATTTGAAGTCAAGTCCCTGCGCATCACCCGCTAAGCCATTTCCCCAGCCCTCCCCTCGTGAATTTTGGAAGGAATTCACACTTGATCTTAGCCAAGAGACCAGAAGCAACATCAGAATTTAAAAGTTTAGTTTGTGTTCATTGACATCTTGGCCTCAAGGCACGCCCCCACCCCAAAAAAAAAACTCCAACAACAGCATTGGCTTAATTAGCATTTTGTTGGCATCAGGAAGTGACCATCATCATCATCATTTTTAATTCTAAATGACCCATTGAATGACCCGCTACTGAGTTGGACCACAAGTAACTAGAAGCAGCCACTAGGGCCGTGAGTGCCAAGTCTTTGAACACCCGGTACGAGAGCCTGCTTGGAGCACTGTAGGGGAATAAAAGAAGCAGGTGGCAAGGCAGAGAGAGTTTTAGCCTGCATCGAAAGTCATACCTGTTGAAAGCCAGCACAGGCGTGCGCATGTCGTGTGAGTATAACAGTTCATCGGAGGTGGCCTTGACCCATCACTGGCCACCAGCTGCGGGAAGCAAGCTAGCATGTTTATGTCTGGACCTTGGCTTCTCCTCCCCACCCCAGAACAACACGGTGTTAAATACAGCTACAAAAGCACCCACAGTTTTGCGGATTGGGTGAGCAGTTGTTTGTCAAAGGAAGCGTGACCCTACTAGGACCTAGGGCTTGTGTCACTGGATGATTGAGACTGGGGCATGAGGGCAATGATGTCTTCTCAAAGGACAGAGGCGGGGGGGTGGGGGGGGGTGGGGGACAATTAGAGACACACTTAGCTGGCGGCTTGGATGTCTGTTCCACCTGGGGCATATGTTCCTGAAGAGGGATGGTATGACTCACAACGGCCTGTAACCTGAGCAAACAGAGCTATCCAATTTCCTCGCTCTGATCCTAGGCAGCTTCCCCGGGCAGGAAGAGTATAGCCATGCGATCCCAGATTACAGATGCAATTGGAAACGGGCATGTGTGTGTATGTGTGTGCGTGTGTGTGTACAAAATTAGTTATGTGAAAAGTGAATGAAACCATATAAAATAGAATTTCGGTGGAAAGCAGAAGCCCTGTGGAGCCACGCTGGTTAGAAGTCAGTCCTATAGGATCTGGTTAGCCTTTGAAACATCTTTTTTTTCTTTTTTCTTTTTTGGTAAGAACTGGCAAGTCTTTGCTGACTTGGTAAACAGAGACGTTCAGAATCTGCAAAGCTGAGAAGAGGCGGGAGTCTCTAGCACGTCCTTGGGGTTGCATAGGTGTGGACTGGTGGCTTTGGGGGGACAGGATTGTTATTTTCCCTAGTCAGTTTGCTCAGACGCACTCACACAGTAACCAGGAAGCTCACATTTCTTCTCCCGTCCAACACACCCTCGCACGTGTGTGTTCCGTCCATTTGCTCTGCCCGATCCCTGCCCGGTGGGAACATGGAGGACAGGGAGCCAAGAAACTCAAACAGCTACTCATTCTAGAGACAAGGCAGCCATTTTCCCTCCCCTCTTCAGACGCTTCTAGAAGGGCAGGGTGGTCCTCGGATGTCAGCTCTGTGCCTACAGTCATTCGGCTTCTCTTGGACTCTGACCCAAACGGAAACCAGCTGTGTCAGCTGTAGCAAGCTCCCACCCTGCTCTCATGGGGTCTTTGAGTGTCAGGTGTGCCCTTGGCTCCTGCTTCTACCTTTTCCTCTTTGGTCTGGAAGGAGGGTAGCCATGCTCTCAGCTCCCTCCCCAAGAGCAATGTCGCTAGCCGCGCTCCCCCCCCCCCACACCTCTCTGGGCTCCTGGCATCATGGTTACTGGAACGGCAGTCTCATCTTACCACAGGGGAGGGCAGGCAGTCTCCATCTGTTTTGTGACAGTGGCAGTGAGGGTGCTTTGGGTCCTTCACAGACAGAAGTGGAAGTCCTCGCTCTCGTGCTGGGACAGTCTACATGTTGCGGAAAGATGAGCCGGCCCTGTTCCTGCATCTCATTCTGTTGGATGTATTTTGCTGCCTCTGGACTCAGAGGTGAGAGGCGGGTGCCACACTCCCATATGGGCGCCTCTAGAATCTTTCTGAATAGGGCCAGAAAGACAGGATGACTGATGTGAGTTCGTGGACATGTTCATGCCTCTTTCTGACTCACGATGACCGGGTCAGAAAAATAGCTCATCCATTCACTTCAGAGCTGTCTCTAGCTGGTTTGGAGCCATCCCCCATTTTGACCCCAGAGACGGTATTGTTTTGAAATGCTGATCCAGGTCTTTCTCTTTGAGCAGCTGTCGAAACAGCAGAGGGAAAATACGCCCAGAAGTTGTTTAATGATCTTTTTGAAGATTACTCCAATGCTCTGCGTCCGGTAGAGGATACAGATACGGTCCTGAATGTCACACTGCAGATCACGCTCTCTCAGATAAAGGATATGGTGAGTGACGTTGGGTGGCGACACTTTGGAAAGAGGGTTACAGTAAAAACAAGCATTTGCTTCTGAGGCAAATGTCTTAATGGGACCTTGGGAGAGAGTGAAGTGGGCAGTCCTGGGTGCCAGTTGGCATGAGGAGAGAGAGCCAGGGAGAGGAAGCATTCTATAGACCAAGTGCTGCCTAATGTCGCTACCATTCACAGTCTAAGGCAAGGGAAAGAGAGACAGTGCTGCATGTGATAGGATCCTATTCATGAAATGTCCAAAATAGGTCTGTCCATTCAGTCAGAAAACAGAACATTGACCGAGCATGGTGGCACACGCCTTTAATCCCAGCGCTCGGGAGGCAGAGGCAGGTGGATCGCTGTGAGTTCGAGGCCAACCTGGTCTACAAAGTACAGGACAGCCAAGCCAAGGATACACAGAGAAACCCTGTCTCAAAAAAACAAAACAAAACAAAACAAAACAGAAAACAGAGCTTTGGTTGCCAGGGACTGCTTAGTGCCTATAGGTATGACGAAAGTGTTCGTGAATTAAGATAGTTGAGATAATTGTACGGGGGGAGGGGTAAGTTTCTGGAAGCTCCTAACAATTATAAAATAGCTAAAATGCTACTTTTAAATATTTCATTTGAAAATATTTTATTTTATTTTAATTGTGTGTGTGTGCCTGTGTGTTTGTGCATGTTAGTGCAGTGACTGCAGAGACCAGAAGAGGGCATCGAATCCCCTGGAGCTAGAGTTACAGGCAGTGGCGAGCGGCGTGACCTGCGTGCAGGGAGCTGACCACAGATACACACGCTTTGAACTCCGGTCCCCTAAAATAGTACTTTGAGGTCATGTAGATTTAATCACAATTCAAATAAAGGAAGGTGGTATTTTAAGATGACATGACTGATTTCCTGCATATATGTATTTAATTATGCAAAGTTAGGAGGCGTGGATGGTGTCTTTTTTTGCACATGATAGGTATTTCTTGACTCTTGGCTCAAGTGTGTCCTTCCTTATCGATCCATTTTCAGAGAAAATTGAGCAGTTGGCCTATGGAAAGATACAAAGACTTAAATACCCGTCTCTTTTACATCTTACACACTATATCAAAAAGGCATTAAGCGTGGCCAGATAAAATTTGATTTATATATTCATTTATTTTGGTTTTTCTTTCTTTTTCTTTTCTTTTCTTTTCTTTCTTTCTTTCTTTTTTCTTTTTCTTTTCTTTTCTTTTTTTTTTTAGACAGGGTTTCTCTGTGTAGCCTTGGCTGTCCTGGACTCACTTGTAGACCAGGCTGACCTCGAACTCACAAAGAGCCACTTGCCTCTGCCTCCCAAGTGCTGGGATTAAAGGCGTGCACCATCAAGCTGGGCTTCAAATAGAATGTTAAGAGGTCTTGTTTATGGGTGGAAAACAGATGGGCATTCTTGAGAGTCCTGCTATCAAGAACAAGTGTCCCATAGCCAGCCGGAAGCATATACTGGATAAAGTGACTCCTGGATTCATCCTTTAGGATGAAAGAAATCAGATTCTGATAGCCTATCTGTGGATCCGCCAAACCTGGCATGATGCATATCTCACGTGGGATCGAGATCAGTATGATGGACTGGACTCGATCAGGATTCCCAGTGACCTGGTGTGGAGGCCGGACATTGTCCTGTACAACAAGTAAGTGCAACTCAGACTAGGTGGTTCCCTGCAAAGAACCCACTGGTTTAGCAGAATCTCAGACATCACGTCAAGGGGACGTTTAAAATACACTCGGAGTGTGAATCCATGTTCTTATCCAAATCTCAGATGACAAAGCATCACGCCCTAAAAGCCTAGAGAGCTGGACAGAGACCATCAAACTTTACACCATGCACCTTTCAGGGACAAAAAGCAGAGGCATTTGTCTAAGGTAGAAGCAATAAGCACAGACGAGGTGACTTGAAAAAGACATGTTTGTTAGCTCATACTTTTGGAGGCTGGAGAGTGAAGTGTCACTTTGTTTCCTTCTGTGGGCTGGCCAGCAGGAACCCGCTCCATGCTCTTCCCCCAGCTTCTGTCATTTGCTATTCTCTGTGTCCCCTGAGTTGTAGAAGCATCACTTTGGTCTTTGCCTTCATCTTCACACGGGGTTCTCTCTCAGTGTGGCCTGTGCCCAAATCCCTTCTCTTGTAAGCAGACTCTTGGTGCAGGCTGAGGTGGCCACCCTGTTCCAGTGGGAGCTACATCTTAGCTCACTGTATCTACACTGACCCGTCTCCTCCTCCCCTGTTCCCTCCTTCTCCTCTTCCTCTTATGTGGTTTTGTTTGTTGTTGTTGTTGTCGCTGCTGCTTTGTTTTGTTTGTTTGTTATTATTTATTTATTTTTGTTTTTCCAGACAGGGTTTTTCTGTATAACAGCTCTGACTGTCCTGGAACTCGCTCTGTAGTCCAGGCTGGCCTCGAACTCACGGGAGATCTACCTGCTTCTGCCTCCCAAGGGCTGGGATTAAAGGCGTGTGCCACCACCACCTGGCATTGCTTTGTTTTTAAAGACAGGATCTGGCTGTTGAGCTCAAACTACCCTGGATCTGGGACTCTTCCTGCTTCAGCCTCCCAAGTTACCATCACTCCAACTTAGCTCTGTTCTCCAGTAAGCTGGAAAGCGAGGACTTCAATGGGAAAGGTCTCTGGAGATACAGTGTAACCTGCTCAGGGTCCAGAGGTTATTTAAGAGAAACACTGTTGTTATTAGATAGGCTGAGCCACCTAGAATCCGTCCTGTGGATTGTAGGCTGTAGAGTGGAGGGGAGTTGGTCTCTTGGGACTGTTTTGGCTTTTCTCAGAGTAAAGCGTCTTGCACACTCATGGTTCATGTTTCTCACACTGGAAAGTGTTCTTGAAGCGCCTAGAGATCCTGACAGAACTCAGGTTTGGTTCAGTAGATGTAGGGTGTGGCCTGCAATTCTGCATTCCTCCAGGTTCCAGAGAGCCGTGTGTGCCGCTGGCCAACTGGCTACCCTTCCAGAAGGGGCGGGGTCTCTTGCCTAATTCAGGTTCTGCATCTCCACCTCCTTTCAGTTGTCAGGGGATCTCCCCTCTGTTCTGGAACCTCAGCTCCTGTGGGTTGAGAGGTGCTCCTCTGTTGATCAGATGGAAAATGGGGTTTATTGGGGGGGCACCTTGGGCAGAGCCTTTGAGCGATCATGAGGAGCTCTAGAAAAAGCAGCCGTGGGTAGCAGCCGTGAACCATTCCTTCCTCAGACTTCAGCCAAAGGTCACGACCTGCTGCTCATCCCTCATTTTAAGTGACCAGGGGAATGGTCCATGTGTCTTCCAGAGAAGCTAACGTTTAAGAACTAGGCTTTATTACTCTACCCTGCCTCCTCCTCCTCCCCACCCTCTCTCCAAGAAGAGGAGTCACAGGACCCATCACCACACTCATCCACAGAGTGTGATAGAGCGACATCTGAGAATTGGGTTGTTATAGATGATCTCTCGGGAGTTTTCTGTAGCTTCCACCAGTTCTTTCTGCAGAGCGAGGTCTTCGGCTCGCCCCACACTCCGGCTTCGACCGGGCACCACAGGGACCAGAGTTACCAAAATGCTTCTTGGCAAGTATACACAGCCACTCAGCTAAGCCTGCGCCAGCAGCTGTGTGTGTGCACACGGCAACAGTGCCTCTGCCTTGTAGTGGCAATGAAGGGAAACTAATTCCCTAGAGGAAAATGGAGGGACAGCAGGAACAGGTGTTGACAAAGTGAGAGAAGATACCCTGAGAAACAGTAAGCAGCTGTAAGATTACAGATGAGTGACTTTTTCCTCTGTGTTTTCCAAATAAACACACTCACCTATGATGACAGCAACAAAATCAGAGACGTAGATTTAAGCTTTGACAGGCTCCTTTCTTTTCTGGACGTCCTGGTCATTGGTAGCATTGATACGGGTTGGAAGGAACACGGAACAGAGATGCTTTAAGGAAGATGCTGAGGGAAGTGGTCCAGACCAGTGGCGGGAGGTGGAGGAGAAGGTGTGTTGGGAGTGATTCCAAACTCACAAGCCAAAGGGACAGAGAATGCGGTCCCAGTGCCAAAGATGCTGAAATAGCAGTGAGCTGTCCAGCGGCAAGTCAGCAAGGCCTCTTAGCAAGTGCCTGTTGTGGTCCTCCCGCTGTGGTCCTCCCGCTGTGGTCCTCCCGCTGTGGTCCTCCCGTTGTGGTCTTTATCTGCTCTCCAGGGCTGACGATGAGTCCTCAGAGCCCGTGAACACCAACGTGGTCTTGCGGTACGATGGGCTCATCACCTGGGACTCGCCAGCTATCACCAAAAGCTCTTGTGTGGTGGATGTCACCTATTTCCCCTTCGACAGCCAGCAGTGCAACCTGACCTTTGGTTCCTGGACCTACAATGGCAACCAGGTGGACATATTCAATGCCCTGGACAGTGGAGACCTCTCTGACTTCATCGAAGATGTGGAATGGGAGGTCCATGGCATGCCTGCCGTGAAGAACGTTATCTCCTACGGCTGCTGCTCGGAGCCTTACCCAGATGTGACCTTCACTCTCCTTCTGAAGAGGAGGTCCTCCTTCTACATCGTCAACCTCCTCATCCCATGTGTCCTCATATCATTCCTCGCTCCTTTGAGTTTCTATCTCCCAGCAGCCTCTGGGGAGAAGGTCTCTCTGGGAGTGACCATCCTGTTGGCCATGACTGTATTTCAGCTAATGGTGGCAGAGATCATGCCAGCCTCAGAAAATGTCCCACTGATAGGTGAGTGCATACTGGGAGCTTAGCTTTGTACCCTGAGGTTTTGGGTGCCTCAGATTGTAGCAATTGAAGCAACTGGCCTAACGATTTTCACAAATCGTGCCTGCAGATGGCATCTTTGCAAATACATATGGTTGTTGGAGCTAAATGGTTCGTATGATCTCCAGGTTTACAAAAGAATAATTACTTAATTTATATTTATCTATATATTTTTTTGAGACAGAGTTGTATAGTGTAGCCCAGGCTGGCCTCAAACTTGTTATTTAGCTGAGAAAGAACTGGATCTTCCGGTCTGCCTCCCTCTACGTCCTGAGAGTTGGGATAGCAGATGTGCTCCACCAAACCCAGTTTACTTGGTGCTGGGGATCAAATCCAGACCTTCATACAGGCTGGACAATCCTCTGCTTAACAGTGACTTCTGTTATCTGTTTGCAACGTTAGGCCTTTTTTTCTCAGAAGGAAGTATAGCACCTGTCACAGGAAGATGAGCTGGCCTCTCAAGTGAGTCTTCTACCCTGTATAACAGAAGTTTCCCTGCTCCACTTATTAAAACAAAGGTTCCTGTGCCAAAAGAGCTTCATTTAGCAATCTCTTCCAAAATTAAATGCTTCATTAAAAAAAAAAAATGTAAGAAATAAATATTAGCAACATGGCCCAGGATTTGAGAATGTGGTCATTCTAAAGCAGAATGCAATTTCTTACATTTTGGCTGTGAACCTGGCCTCTAACGGCTGATCCATCTCTCGCAGAATACACTTTCAAAAGTCTGCAGTCACGGGGGATGGAGAGGTGGCTCAGTGGTTAAGAGCGCTGTTTGTTCTTCCAGGGATCCTGAGTTCAATTCCCAGCAACCACATGGTGGCTCACAACCATTTATAATGAGATCTGACGCCCTCTTCTGTGAAGCAAGCATACATGCATTCATATACATAAATAAATCTTTAAAAAAAAAAAAAGCCTGCAGTAACATAACCTGAAACCCATGGTTGCAGCGGAGGCCGAGGCTGCTGTGCCTGCTGCTCTGCCACTTTGTTCCCAGATTCCCCTGCCATCTTCATACTTCTTGTCACTGCCACCAAGGAGACCCCTCTAACCAAAACCTTGTCTTGCTGCTGTCATAGATGCTTGCCAGAACCAAAAGTAAACTTTATTTTTAGTTCCTTAAGATACAACACAGCCGGGTGTGGTGGCTCACGCCTTTAATCCCAGCACTCGGGAGGCAGAGGCAGATGGATCTCTGTGAGTTCGAGGCCAGCCTGGTCTACAAAACGAGTCTAGGACAGCCAGAGCTGTTACACAGAGAAACTCTGTCTCGAAAAACCAAAAACCAAACCAAACCAAAACAAGACAAAAAACCAAACAACAACAACAAAACACACAAGGAGAAGTTTCAGAGCTCAGGGACCTAGAGAGCAGCAGTCAGAAGATGTCCTGTGACTGTGTGGGCTCTGCGGAGCACACTTACCCAATATTCAGGCAGAGCTATATTGGTTTTTATGGAGACATCCTTTTGTTTTGTTTCTGCTTTTTAGGGGAACAGGATCTCGGGTTGCCCAGGCTGGCATGTAATTGGTTTTGTAGTTGAGGCTAGCCTTGAACTTCTGCTTCTACCTCCCAAGTACTGGAGGTGAGGGGTTCCCTTTTATGTCCCTCACACTCACACACACAGAGACACAGAAAGAGACACACACATGACACACATGAGACACAGACAGACACACAGACACCTAGACACACACAGACATACACAGAGACACAGACAGATACACAGACACACAGACACACATGACACACAGACACACATACACACACAGAGACACACAGACATATAGACACACACACACACACACACACACACACACACACACACACACACACTTTCACCCTAAAATGAACACAGGTTTCTTCTCCAGTAATTAAGAGAGGTATTGGCACCTTGTCACTTTTATTACCTTGCAGGAGACAGAAAAGAGTGACACTGGCTAGGCACAGAGATACACATTTGTCACCACAGCACTCAAGGGTGGAGGGAGGAAGACCAGGAGTTTGAGGCCTGCCTCGACTACGCGATGCTATGTCGCAAACTAAAACCAAAACCAAACCAGAAAGGAAACTGTGTGTGAAGTGGGATCATGGGCAGGCCCCTCTCTCTTCCTCAGCAGTGACACGCAATCACAAGTCGACGCATTTCTAAGGAGAGATGATTCACAAGAGTTTGGGGAGCATTAATCATCCCATTTCCGCAGTAACATGCATTGTCTTTCTAGAATGTATATAGTTAGATCTTGGGAGCATGTGTTGAATATCAGAGCATTTTATTTGTTAGCACCTATGAAATGTGTTTCCTGCCTTTGGCTGCCATCATCATTGGAGGCAGCATCTCACCATCCATGCAGACTGGCCTTGGACTTGGACTTTCAGTCTCCCAGGTGCGGGGAGCTACCCCACTCCACTCTCTCCCTACCCTGTGCTTAGAGTCTGAATCCAGGACCGTATGCATGTTAAGCAAGAGCTAATGCCCTGGCCCCTTTGCCCGTCACATTTACAGAAAATTGTTTACTTTTTCTCTGTTACAAGTAGCATTTCACGTATGTTTCTGGCCCATATTCCTTTTATAGTTAATCTGGAGTTCTTAATAAATAATGAGTGGACGTCAAACATTATTACGAACGCTGCTCTGGGGTGGAGAGCTGTGCCAAGCCACCCTAACCTTAGAACAGCACTGTTTTTGCTTCAGATCAGGCTGGGCTGAGAGCAAGGCCACTGCTGCCCTCCAGGCAGGACCATTAACAACTCATCAGAAAAATCACACAAGCCACAAGCTATGGCTGCAAACTCTGGGCTCCGGTTTACAGTTTACTCTGAGCCATGTCTGACTCAGGGCAAGAGCAGAATTACCTCAAGGCCAGGCTGTTACCAACCACAATAAACCCAGGGACTCCGTGACACTGCAACACTGCCCAACTGTCCCCTCAACTCCCCACCCCATAAAAGTTGCCCCTAGCCTCTTTCTGGGCAGTTTTTCTCTCCGTCTTCGCAGCTCTCTCACAGTATGTCCAACACACTTTTTTCTCTGCCTTGTGCCTTCAGCAAATTCACTCGGAGGCCTTTTGTCACAGGCCTGGCAATGTTGTCCTCAGCAAGGCAGCTACCAAGCATCTTGTCTCTGTGAGATAACCGTGTGAGTTTTCTTTTTTGCCCGTTAATGTGGCGAATCACATCAACAGGCTTTCCTGTATCGAATTTTGGATTCCTCTGCCCAAGCCTTCTTTTTCGTGATATATTGAGATACTCTGGGGAGTGGGGACATGTGTGTGTGTCGGGGAGGCACTTGTCTAACTTGTAGGGAGCTCTAAATTCAATACAAGTACTGAAAATAAATAAGTAAAAAGGTACCATGGCGATGTGAATATAGCTCGGTTGGTAGGGCACTTGCTTAGCATGAAGGAAGACCTGGGTTCAAGCCCCACCACCATTTAAATCCAGGCACAGTGATGCATGCCTGTAATCCCCAGCAGTTAAGAGGTGGAGGCAGGAGGATAAGAAGTGCATGTTCAACCTTGGCTGCATGACAGATTCAAGGTCAGCCTGGGCTAACATCTAAAATAAATAAATAAATAAATAAAAGATATTTTAAAATTCCATTACATAAAACTTTTCCAGCCGAGTGTGGTGTTAGTGCACACCTTTAATCTTAGCACTCCGGAGGCAGAGGCAGGTGGATCTCTATGAGTTTGAGGCCAGCCTGGTCTACAAAGTGAGTTCAGGACAGGCAGGTCTGTTACACAGAGAGACCTTGTCTTGAAAAACCAAAACCAAACCAAACCAAGCCAAAAACCAGAACAAACAAAATGCCCTAAAAAACAAAAAAAACCTTTTCCAAATATGACTTTAAAATGAATGTGTTACTGTTTCTTTTATTACCATTTTTTTTAAAGGATAAAGGCTCCTGCTCTCTTCTTCTCCTCTTCCCATGAGTGGCCTTATTAAAAATTTATCAATTTTCCATGCGTGGTGACACATGCCTTTAATCCTAGCATTTGGGAGGCAGAGGCAGGCGGATCTGTGAATTCAAGTTCAGCCTGGTCTACAGAGCAAGTCCCAGCACAGCAGGGTGACACAGAGAAACCTTGTCTCAAAAAAACAAAACAAAACCAATTTATAAATTTTGGCCAGGCACTGGTGGCACACGCCTTTAATCCCAGCACTCGGGAGGCAGAGGCAGACGAACCTCTGTGAGTTCGAGGCCAGCCTGGTCTACAAAGTTAGTCCAGGACTGCTAAGGCTACACAGAGAACCCCTGTCTTAAAAAAAATAATAAAAATAAATAAATAAAACTTTTATTACTGCCTCCTTTTTTTGAGAGAGGCTCTATCTATGTTGCCCGGGCCAACCCTCACCTCCTAGGCACAAGCATCCTTTTGCCTCCATCTCCTAAGAAGTTGTAATGACAAGTGTGAGTCGCTGGACCAGTCTTATTCCTCACTTTGAAAACTCGCCCTTGGTTTTCTCTGTGGCAGGGTGGGGTGAGGGTGGGGCTGGAGGTGCGTGCCCATGCACTCACATCCCAGGTTACTCAGAGGCATGAGCACTCCTCCCCATCACTCCCCATCTAACCTCATTGAGGCGGGAGCTTGTCCCAAAATGAAGTTCTTCGTTTCAGCCAGGCTGGCTGGTCAGCGAGCTTTGGGGCTCTAGCTGCCTCTGCCCACCAGTGCTGGGGTACCTATAGGCACAAAGAGCCCCACACATGGCTTTTTGCGTGGATGCTGGAGCCTCTAGCTTTTACATCAGGTGGTGTCACCAGCTGAACCAGCTCATCCTTAGCCCTTAACTGCTGGTTTGTTTGTTTTGCTGTTCAATATTTGTTTCATTCATTTGTCCCTTCCTATGCCCTTCCCCTCATTTCCCCCTTTGCTGAGCGTTTGCCTTATGTAATCAAATCACACTTAAAGACAGTGGTTCTGCATCTCCTTCCTTAGGCAACAGTAATTGTCTCCCACAACACCGAGCCCTGGAGGTATTCTAAGATCCAGTCAAAGGTCATTGTTGTCTCTTCACTGAGATTGGACTGGTTCGTCACATCCTGGCAAACATCTGTGAACTTTTTAAGTCACAATCAAGGGTGGTCCTGAGGTCTTTACAGTGTCGCTTCTGCGACACCTCATTGCACTGTTGGATACTTACTACACTTGTTTTACAGAGCATGAAGTTTAACAGGATTTTATACTTTGCTTTGGTTCTGAGTCTGGTGGGTAATGATGCTGGACTTCAAACTTAGAAAGCCAGATTCCAAAGTCTCTACTGGTGACAAGTAAGGTAGACCAGTTTCTTGGGTTTCATTTGTTTGTTTTTTTGGTTGGTTTGGTTTTTTTGAGACAAGGTTTCCCTATGTAGCCCTGGCTGTCCTGGACTCCCTTTGTAAACCAGGCTGGCCTCGAACTCACAGCAATCTGCCTTCCTCTGCCTGAGTGCTGGGATTAAAGGCTTGTCCCACCACACCCGGCTTGGGTAGATTAGTTTCTTAGGAAAGGCTTTTTGCTTATTTTTTGGTTTTTTTTTTTTTTTTCATCAAATAGGAAGAAGTATAAAAATGAGCTTAGCTGGTACTACTTCCGTTCCAGGTAAATACTACATAGCCACCATGGCCTTGATCACCGCCTCCACAGCCCTCACCATCATGGTAATGAACATCCATTTCTGTGGGGCAGAGGCCCGGCCAGTGCCACGCTGGGCCAAAGTCGTCATCCTGAAGTACATGTCCAGGGTCCTGTTTGTCTACGACGTGGGCGAGAGCTGCCTCAGCCCCCGCCACAGCCAGGAGCCACAACGAACCTCGAAGGTCTATAGCAAACTCCCCGGGCCCGACCTGAAGACACCCAGAAACAAAGATCTTTCTAGAAAGAAGGAAATAAACAAACTCTTAAAGAACGACCTGGGGCGCCTGGGTGGGACCCCCCAGAGTGCTGACAGTTACTGTGCACGCTATGATGCACTGGCGAGAAACATCGAATACATCGCCAAGTACCTCAAAGAGCACAAGGCCAGCAACTCCAAGGGCAGCGAGTGGAAAAAGGTCGCCAAAGTCATAGACCGGTTTTTCATGTGGGTTTTCTTTGCCATGGTGCTTGTCATGACCGTTTTGATCATAGCAAGGGCAGATTAAGAGAAGAGAGGGGTGGGTTGGTAGGCCTTCGGTATTTTGGGGGTGGGGTGGAGGGATCAGTAAAATCCTGCTCCAATGTTTGAATCTGACTGCTGTCTATACATCATTTAGGGATATGTTCTGCGCGCCTTTATTTTTTAACTTCAATCAAATCGTAGCTATGTGTCAGGTTAAATCAAGGAGGAGATCCGTATTTCCAAAGGTTAGGAGGTGAGGAGAGGAGGTGAGGAAGGACCGCCCACAGTGGTGAGTGGCAGGCCTCAAATTTACATAATTCTTTATCTCTTTATTATTGCAGGCGGCAAGACACGTGTATTCTTGCTTGAGATTTAAAGGGGGGAAAAGACAAAGGCAAAACAAACGAACGAATTTATTTTCACTGAGTCTCCAATAAAACTTTTTTTTTTTACAAGAGGAAGTGAGTCATGAAGGCTCAGCATGATAGGCGCCCCAGGATGCCGTGTTCAGAAGGGGTTCAGTGCTGTCTGAGGGTTTTTATTGCTGCAACCAAATGCCATGACCAAAGAGCAAGTAGGGGAGGAAGGGATTTATTCTGTTCATACTTCCACATCGCTGTTCATCACTGAAGGAAGTCAGGACAGGAACTCAAACAGGACAGGAACCTGGAGGCAGCTGAGGGGTGCTGCTTACTGGCTTGCTCCTCATAGCTTGCTCAGCCTGCTTTCTTATAGAGCCCAGGACCACCAGGCCAGGACTAGCACCACCCACCATGGGCTGGGCCCTCCCCCATTGATCACTAACTGAGAAAATGCCTTACAGCTGGATCTCATGGAGGCATCTCCTGAACTGAGGCTCCTTCCTCTCTGATGACTCTGTGTCAAGTTAACACAAAACCAGCCAGTATGGGTACATTGCATCCCAAGTCTCAAGTGACAAATTATTTTGTGCTGGCCAGTTTATGGTAACTCTACCATACCTGTAATTCTAGCACTGGGGAGATAGAGGCAGGAGGACCACTGAAAGTGCAAGGGCAGCTTGATCTGTATGAAGGCTATATAATAAGATCCTGTTTCAAAAACGTAAGTTAGCCAGGCATGGTGGCGCACACCTTTGATCCCAGCAGTGGGGAGGCAGAGGCAGATGGATCGCGGTGAGTTTGGGCCCAGCCTGGTCTACAAAGTGAGTCCAGGACAGGAAAGGCTGCACAGAGAAACCCTGTCTCGAAAAACCAACCCTCCCCAACTCCCCCCCCCCCAAATTAAACTAAACACAATAGTAACAAAGTTAGGGTTTTTGTTTTTTTGTTTGGTTTGGTTTGGTTTGGTCTTACAGAAAGTCTGGTTTCAGACATTAAAGGGGAAGAGAGGTTTTTTTTTCCCATAATGGTGATGTCACATGTGTTTGTTACTTTGCACTCTAAAGGTGAGGTCCATGCTATGCTACATCTTTAATTAAAGTGCGATAGATGAAGTTGTACTTGCACTTAACTCAGCAGGCTGAGCCTACCCATTGATTCACCTTCTCACTGGTGTCCCAGCACCTACTAAAGTACTGACTCACATTTGCATAAGTGTCACAGAGTGCAGATACCTGGGCAGTTGTGATGGTGACAGTCCTGTGAGGCAGGCAGGAATCACTCTTCCTTCTCAGGGGAAGAAACTGGGGTCTGGGGAGGTGGATGTTAGTAACCTGTCTCTTCAATGTCCAGCTCAGTGATAAGTGGGCAGGAGTTCTACTATTGGTACTAGGCATGGGTTTAAGTAGGACCAAGCCTGCTGAGGTCATGGAAGGTTATAATTTAGAATAAGAAAGACCGAGAGACCACTATTTGTTTGATTTTTTAAATTTTTGTTTGATTTTTGTTTTGTGTTTCTAGGACAGGGTCTTATGTAGCCCAGGCTAGCCTCCAACTTACTTTGTAGCCAGTGTTGACCTCGAATTCCTCTTTCTCCTGCTTTTACTTGCCAAGTGCTGAGACTGTGGGCATGTGACTCCATAGCCAGGAGAGAGCATGAGGGTGCTGGGAATTGAACTCAGGTCCTCTGGAAGAGCAGGCAGTGCTCTTACCTGCTGAACCATCTCTCTAGCCCCCAGGTTCTTGTTCTTAATTCTAGACTTTCTGCCTTATTGACTTTCCTTAAAAACAATAACCAGGCCGGGGGGGGGGGGGGGGGGTGGCGGCGGTGCACACCTTTAATCCCAGCACTTGGGAGGCAGAGGCAGGTGGATCTCTATGAGTTCAAGGCCAGCCTGGTTTACAAATCAAGTCCAGGATAGCCAGGGCTACACAAAGAAACCCTGTCTTGAAAAACCAAAAAAAATCAAAAACCAAAAAACCAAAAACAACAACAACAGCAACAAAAACCCACCACGACAACAACAACCAAAAAAAAAAAAAAATCACTTTTACAACTTTAGTTTTAAAAACAAAACCCAAAAAGTCCACAAAAAACGCATCAGACTTGGGAGCAGGCAACTTTACCTCCTGAGCCATCATCTCCCTGGCCGCTTAGTTTACTTGCTACACAGCTCAACTGCGTCTCCACTTTTAACCAACCGTGTCCTCAAAGATGGCCATGCTCTAGTCCTCAGAACCTGGCAATGGGGACTCAAGATCAATAATCAAACAGCCCCAGGGCAGAGTTTCTTGGGGTATCTAGGTGAGCCCAGCACAATCATAAGAATCCCTTTAAAGGGAAGAGAAGGCAAAAGAGAAAGAACCAAACAGTCAGCATCTAAGGCCTTGGGTGGTGCTGCAGGCCTCCAGAATCAGGAACCACGGGCCAACAATATTCAACCTCTAGTTGCTTGAGAAGCCACAGGCACAGGTTGCCTGACTCGTTGAACACTGATGTCAGCACACCAAGAATCATGTCAAACTTCTGGCCTTCCCCAGCTCTGGCATGATATGTAGGCATGAGTTCATAATGATTGATCACAGCACATATAGAAAACCAATGCACCAGCCAGCGAGGGCCACGTGTGTTCTGCGGTTAGGCGCGGTTTACATGTATTTTCCCGAGGTTCATCTGTTGGAACCAGGGTAGTGATGTTGAGTGATGATTAAACCTTTAGAAGGCGGCGCCGAGAGGGAGGGTCTTAAGTCAGCTGGGGGCAATACTGTAAGAGGAATTGTGGGATCCCAGTCTCTTTCCAGCCTCCTGTTTGGAGAGGTTTTTTTTTTTTTTTTTTTTTTTTTTTTTGGTCCCCTACGTGTTCTCACAACTGCATCTTCCATGAGGTGATGTAGCCGGAGGGGCCCTCACCAGGACCTACGCCACGCTGTCCATACTGTAAGCCTTAAAACCCTGAGCTAAATAAACCTATTCTCTATAAATTTTGCTGCTTTGGGTATTTCATTGTACTAACACAAAGCTGTTACAATGAGCTCCTGTTTTACAGATTACATTGTTCATAGCTGGGATGGGTTCGTCCACAGAGGGGTCTTGCTCAACCATTTTTTTTTTTTTTAAAAGAATTTTACTCTGAGAAGTTGAGAAGTACTGGGGTCTAAAAGAAATTTAAGCAAGTGGGTGATGTCATTAGGTCTTTGTTTCAGGAGTAACCCTGGGGTCATAATTAGAAGACTGAAGGAAGAGAAGAGGCTGGGAGAGCTGCCAGAACTATCCTTACCAGGTCAGAGAGGTTGTAATGATGGCTTTGACACCAGAAAGAAGAGCCGAGTGAAAAACAAAAAACAAACAAACAAAAAACCAGAAAGCTCACATGTCACACAAAATAATGTGACTGAGAATACACACATCTGGTGACTGGCTGGCTCTGGACTGTGTAGGAATCGAGTTTGAAAGAGATCTAAGGGTGAGAAGACATGAGCCCAGTTGAGGAAGCCGCTCAGGTGTAGGCTGGAACTCAGGCTCAAAGGGTAAAGCAGGCTCAGGACATTTTAGGAGAGGCGGGGCGGTGATGGTGCACACCTTTAATCCCAACACTCGGAAGGCATAAACAGGTGGATCTCTGTAAATTCGAGGCCAGCCTGGTCTACAGATTGAGTTCTAGGACAGCAAAGGGCACAAAGAGAAACTGTGTCCTGAAAAACCGAAAAAAGGCCAGTTGCTGTGGTGCAGGCCTGTAATCCCAGCACTCAGGAAGGCAGAGGCAGGTGGATCACTGTGAGTTCGAGGCCAGCCAAGGCTACACAGAAAAACTGTGTCTCAGCGGTGGAGGGGAATGAAAGCAAGCAAGCAAGAAAGCAAGCAAGAAAGAAACAAGAGCAGGTTTACAAGGCAGAGCAGTACCATCAAACAGTGACCTGGGAAAGGTACAAGAGTCAAGCAAGCCTAGTAATGTGGGAGGCCTGATCACGCACAGCTTAGCAAGACTTAAAATGTCATCAGCCACATTGTTTATTGTCCAGCCACCTTGGTGAGGTGTACTGGGCCTTCTGAGGTCCTCATCTTTGTTTGTTCTCCTCTGTTGCCTCTGTGTCTACTTCTCCATCCACCGAGAGTTCAGGCCAACCCTTGCCAACACAGCCATGGGCAAAGCTGGCAAAGGGACTGTCTGTCTCAGGCAAACTGGAAACACAAGTTCTAGGATCCCTCAAGCGATGGGAGAGAGCCCACTTATAATGTCACGGGGTACAGGGCCAGCAAGGAGCTGTGTGCCTCTCTCTTCCCTCCTCTCAGGTGCTAGAAGTTTGTCAATAGTTCTAATCCTTCCAGCTCTTGAGAAATAAAAGCTGGAACAAAACTTCGCTGGCCTTTGTGCAGCTCTCTCTTTGCCTCTTCTCCCTTTAGCACATAGGGCTCCAACGGGCAGATGTGGAGTTCCAAATCCAAAGGGGAGGTAGAGGCACAAAGAGCCAATGTGAATCACAGGGCTGGCAAAGCAGACTGATTGCCTCGCAGGCAGAGAGGAGGTGGGGAGTCTTGGCCACCTGGAGCCAGGAGTTCTGATTAAGTACAAGCCCCGCCCCCATGCGGAAGGACTTTAGGGATCTATATCCCCTCACCTTCCCTGCTGCAAGCTCCTCCCATGACTTGCCATGGTTCAACACAACAGTTTGTGGATGTGGACACCATGTCCTTCATACAGAGAACTAAGCAATGACAGACAGTGCGTGACTGATTCTGAGAAGCGTCCAGCCCAACTCCGCCCCCTCCCCACCTTTGCTGTCCTTTTAGGCCCTGACTTTTCTCCCTACTTCAGTTCACACTGGTACTGGTCATTGCTGGGTGGCCTGGAGACCTCTGAGGCCTGTCCATGGCCTGTGCCACAGCTCACTGCTTCCTTCTCAGAACACTTCTCATGTTCTGAGCGGCGGATTTCTTAAGGGGCCCGTCTCGCGCTCTTCTTGCTGCCGATGATTAGAACCCTTCAGGATTTCATCCTTGGCTCTCCTCTCCTGGGGCTTTGACTATGACATCTCCCCTGGTGATTCTAAAACTCTTTGTCCAGTCTTGGGCTCCTACTACCACCCACCCTCAGACCCTCTTTACGTCATCTCTATGTCCACTGCCCCCTCCTCCTAACTTAAACACCTCACGGTCTTTAAATTCAACATATCCCAAACAAGGCTCCTAGTCCACACTGTAACCCAAGTCCGTTCCCCCTCCGCCACTCCTGGTGTTTAGCGATAGAGGAGGTGGGAGGCTGTGACCAGCTGAAGCCAGGACCCAGAGCCCAAGCCCTGATGCTGTGGGAAAAGACTTGGGGTCACGCACGTCCCCTTCACCCTCCCTGCATCAACTCCATTGGCCAGGCTAGAAGTCAGGCGGCCAGTCTTCCGGCCTCTTACCAAACCAACAGTGAACCAATCACTGGTCCTTTTCACAGCAGCCTGATTCTCTGTATGCCTCTGACAATGGTCTCATTTCAGGTCTTGGCCGCCTTTGTCTGAAGGGTTGCACTGCTGCTTTGTTTTTCTCTCTTTTAATCCCGCTCTCCACCCCATCTTCTCCACTCTTGCCAAACTCATCTTGGGACTCTTCCACTTAAAACTTTCAAATGGCAAACTAAGTGCCTACAGGACAAAAGCCAACTTTCTTAAAGGGACAGGGATTAAACTGTGGGTTCAGGTTTCAGCTAGTTCAGGAAAAGCACCCTTGTGTTCACAGCAGGGATGTGCCTTACCTTGTTGGCATAGAAGGCACCCAGCTTCTTAGTACTGCTCTTGCCCTTGGAGGTCCTGAGGCACCTGGGTGCACAGCCAGGGTCTTTGTAACTCTGTCTGTTTGCTGGAGAGAGAGAGAGAGAGAGAGAGAGAGAGAGAGAGAGAGAGAGAGAGAGAGAGAGAGAGAGAGAGAGAGAAGGAGAGAAGGAGAGAGAGGGAGAGAGAGAGGGAGAATGGCTGCCCAATCCAGGCTTATAACTCGGACTGAGACAGTCACATATGACTCTGAGTCTTGACGTATGTACGCACAGAGGAGTATCCAAGACCAACAGGCGAGAAAGGCATGAAAAAGGCGACCGTGAAGCCTCTGACTCAAGAAGAAACTGGAAGTGATAGCAAGAAAATCAAATTGAAACCAGGGCCAGACCTTGTAGTTCACATTGGGATCCTAGCACTGGGGAAACTGATGCAGAAGGAGAGTTGTGAGTTGGAGCCCTGCCTTGGCTACACAGTGACACCTTGTCTCAAAAAACAAACAAACAAACAAACAAACAAAATTTGGAATTGGGCTACAAATAAATTCAATAGAAATGAATAGAGAAAAGGAAAATGGATCTCAGTTTATGTAAGCATTTGACTATGAAAACAAGAACAATTTAAGTCAGTGAAGGAAGGCTACCTATCAGAAAATAAAATAAAACCAGGCCTTTTTTTTATATATAATACACAAAAATGAACTAAAATTCTGTAAACCAGTGGTTCTCAACCTTTCTAATGCTGTGACCCTTTGATACAGTTCCTCATGTTGTGGTGAACCCCAGCCCTTGGGAAACTGAGGCAGGGGACTACTGTGAATTTAAGGCCAGCCTGGGCCCCAAACCCAAACAATTAATTTTAAGTAAAATTAATATTTTACCACAATAAAAATAAAGGGAAACAGAAATGGGAGAGTTGGCTCGGTGGCTAAGAGCATGCGACGCTCTTGCAGAGGACCAGAGTTTGGTTCTCAGCACTCACACAGTGGTTTACAACTGCCTGTAATGCTAGGTCCAGGGGATCTGAGGCCCTCTTCTGCCACCACAGGTAGCAAGCATGCACGCAATGCACATACATTCTTGCAGGCACAGACACATACGCATAAAATAAAATAAATAAATCTAAAATATTAATAATAATGGGAAAAGCCGGCAAGGCGTAGTGGTGCAGGCACACCTTTAAACCTAGCACCTGGGAGGCAGATCAGGGGAATCTCTGAGTTTGAGGCCAGCTGGTCTACATAGCAAGTTCTAGGCTGCACAGGGATGCATAGTAAAATCCATCCCCAATAATAATAATAATAGTAGTAGTAGCAATGGTAATAGTAGCAGTAATAAATGACACAATACATAGGTTAGGCTGAATAGGATAAACAGAAACAAACGTTTAAGAACAGTCTCCTGGGGCCAAGGCTACAGTTCAGTGTGAAGTCTGTGCTTAACATGTCCACACCCAGCTCTGAGCGCGACCACAGTACTAAAAAGGGAGGGCAGGTTGTAGGGGTGGCTCAGTGGTTAAGAGTACTTCCTGGGCTTCTAGAGGAGCAGAGCTCAACTCCTAGCATTCAGATCAGGTGGCTCACACTCACAGCCTCATGGGGGTCTGATGCCTCTTGTAGCCTCTCCAGGTAGCCCCGCCCCCTGCCATATATACATATTTTAGAAGATAAGATAAAATATAATTTTTACCTAGAAAAAAAAATCCCTTATTTGTCAGGGCAGACTGTAGTCTAATCCTTGACCTCAGTGGTGTAATGTTGAAACTGAATTTATAATACTCCACTGAGCTCTTCACTATGCACTCTTTTTTTTTTTTTTTTTTTTTTTTTTTTTTTTTTTTTTTTGGTTTTTCGAGGCAGGGTTTCCTCTGTGTAGCCTTGGCCATCCTGGACTCACTTTGTAGACCAGTCTGGCCTCGAACTCACAGCGATCCGCCTGCCTCTGCCTCCCGAGTGCTGGGATTAAAGGCGTGCGCCACCACGCCCGGCTCACTATGCACTCTTATGACTGTGCCACACGGTGCAGTGAAAGAAGCCAGGACAATGTGTGGGATGACAGACACTTAAAATTAACCGCTCACAGCCAGGCGTGGTGGCGCAGCTCTGTGGGTTCAAGGCCAGCCTGGTCTACAGAGCGAGTTCAGGATACCCAGAGAAACCCTGTCTCAAAAACAAACAAACAAATTAACCACTCACAGTCTATACATCTACCTAGAAATAATCACTATCAACTTTAGATATTTTCTTTCTTTTCTCCTTTGCACATATGTACATATTTATTATTTACCCTCCCGAGGTTTTGTCCTGAGGAGACAGGATCTTCACTATGTAACTCCAGCTGGTCTTGAATGTCCTATGTAGCCCAGTCTGGTCTTGAACGTGGGGATCCTCCTGCCTTAGGCCTTCCCGAGTTCTGGTTTTAGAGGCATATCTGGCGTATTTGCTCACACACTCAGTCAGTATTCACTTAGTGTGATTTTAGGAGTGCAATGCTCAAGTCACGAAACGTCACAGACCACCAGCGACCAGTCAGATGCAATGTTGTACACAGGGTCTTTTTTATTGACCTTGCTCCAGAGCAAGGACTGTCTGTTCCCCAGAGGCTGAGGAAGGTGAGCGTCCTTGACTCCTTCCAACACAAGGTTTTTAACGGCAGAAACCGCAAGCAGGACTTTCCCAGCCTTGGCATCACATAATTGGGTAAGAGGCTTAGGGGAAGTTGGCCTTAATTGATAAGGTACAGGGCAGAGGAGCTTTGAGTCATGCTGCAGGGGGACGCTTATCTAAATGTTTCATCTGCTGTAGCTGTCACACTGCGGGGGTCTGTCACACAACTGGGGAAGGGGAAGCTGGCCCTAATCTGATAAGGTGAGTTTTTATTTGGATCTCAGGGAAGTGAGCACCTTGTCTAGCTCCCAGGGAAGCTGACTTCAAGCTGATTGAGCATAGGGCAGGGAGGGGGCTTCTGCTCAGGGAAGCTAGCCTTGTCCAGTTCCCACAGGAGCTGGGTCATGTACTGTCAATAGAAAATTACCCCCTAAACTTAGAGGCTTACCTGGAAAAACACCGAGTGTTTTCTAAACAGTTTCTGTGGGCCAGGCACATGTAACTTAACTCGATGCCTCTGGCTCACAGTGTCTCATGAGGCTGCAGTCACAACAGGCCACAGCCTCACTTATCTGAAGATTCAGAAAGATGAAGACCTTCTTCCAAGCTCCCGGGCCTGCGCTGGTCTGAGTACCTTGCTTCCTTGTTGGCTGTTGGCTGGCAGTCTTCAGTTGCTTGCTACACAGCATTTCCAGGAGACTTACTGGCCTCTCCCCTTAAAAGTCTAGAATCTATTCTTAGCCCAGGTGTGTGAGAGTCTCTGGCTGTGGCCGGGCGGCTGTGAGCTCTGCTGTGCCTCACCCACAATGTGACTATACTGAGAGGTAGGACCTTTAAATAGGAAGTAAGGCTCAATAACTTCATTAATAGTGTGATCCTGGGACTGGAGAGATGGCTCAGCGGTTAAGAGTACCACCTGCTCTTCCAGAGGTCCTGAGTTCAATTCCCAGAAACCATATGGTGGCTCATAACCATCTATAATGGGATCTGATGCTCTCTTCTGGCATGCAGGTATACATGCAGATAAAGTGTTCATATACATAAAATAAATAAATAATACATCTTTTTAAAAAATAGTGTGATCCTTATCTACTGGCATTTGTGCCTTTTTATTTTTTTATTTTTTGCTTTTTTGAGACAGAGTTTTTCTGTGTAGTCTTGGCTGTCCTCGGCTCACTTTGTAGACCAGGCTGGCCTTGAACCCACAGCGATCCACCTGCCTCTGCCTCCCAAGTGCTGGGATTAAAGGCGTGCGCCACCACTGCCCAGGATTTGTGCCTTTTTAAAATGGGGAATAGGCCGGGCATAACAATGCACATCTTTAATCTCAGCACTTGGGAGGCAGAGGCAGAAGGATCTCTGTGAGTTCGAGGCCAGGCTAGTGTACATAGTGAGTTCCAGGATAGCCAGAACTCACAGTGAGACCCTATTTTTAAAAAAAAACCAAAAAACCAAAAAAAACAACCAACCAAACAAATAAAACCCAAACCCCCAAACAACAACAAACCAAACAAAAACAACAAAAAGAGGGGCACCTGAGGGTGGAACTCAGCGGTGGAACACTTTGTGGAGGCCCCAGGTTTAAACCCCAGAGCCACTAGAAGAAACCAGGAGTTCAGGAATACAGGGGAAAGTGGAGAGATCCCAGCAGAGCAGGGAGAGCCGCAGGCTGAGGCGAGCTCGGAAGGAGCGGCCGTTCCCTTGGATTTCAGAACCGTGCTGTAAGAGTGTGGGGTTGGGTTCCAGAAGTCTAGCACACAGCACATCAGATGTCACCGTCTTCCTGCCCCCACCCCCATTCCCTTCCTTAAGGAGGCAGAAGTGCATCTGGCGCCCTCCCAAGCCCGTGCCATCCACCTTCAAGCTCGCTGACTTCCTGTTCCTCCTCACCTTGTTCACTGTCTTCCAGCCGCAGAGGGTCTCTGCCTTCCCTGGACCTCAGGGCCTTTGTATGTCCTCCCAGACAGCCACAGGGCTCTCGCCCTGAGCCCTTCCAGTCACCCCCTTATCCCTGACACTGGGCACCCCTGGTCCTCCTCACCAGCCACCTGCAGTGATTTTCCTGACCCCTCTGCCTTTAGCAAAGCCCACTTTGAACTCTGCCACCTCCTTAACCCCTTTGTGGCCATTGTATAACCTAAACTGACGCGCAGTGTGGGACGTGAGAATTATTAACTTTATGACCGGAACAGAAAAGGCTGTGGCTGCCATTGACCACTTACCAAAATTAAATTAAGAGTGCTTTGTGGGTTCCAGCCAATGAAACAGATGCCACTTGTGAATTTATCGCTATTTGCTATATCCCAGCTTTGTGAAAAGACACAAAACTACTCACTTGTCTCTGACACAGGGCAGTGGAAACAGAAAAGGAGGTATTAGAAAGCCTGGTACCATGGAGCCAGACAGAGATGTTGGCTGGATGTGGTGATCCGAACTTGTAACGCCAGCCCTGGAGAGGCTGAGGAAAAGGATCCTGAATTTGAGGCCAGCCTGGGCTACACAGTGAGATCTTATCTCAAAAAACAAACAAACAAACAAAGGCCTTTTAAAATTTTGGATATCAAATACCACTTTAAATTTCCCAGTGAGAGATAAAATATGGTCCCAACGCTCTGGAAGCAGCTGTATCCCTCTGAGTTTGAGGCTAGCCTGGTCTATAGAGTGAGTTTCAGGACAGCCAGGGCTATACACACACACACACACACACACACACACACACACACACACACACACACACACACTGTCTTGAAAAAACAAAAAGGAAAGCAAGAAAGCCATTATGGACAAGTTGACAACCTGTTAAGCTCAGAAGG
Organism: Acomys russatus; assembly: GCF_903995435.1. Taxonomy (NCBI): domain Eukaryota; kingdom Metazoa; phylum Chordata; class Mammalia; order Rodentia; family Muridae; genus Acomys; species Acomys russatus. Next base: position 54,232,734 of record NC_067158.1, read on the forward strand.
GCCCCAAGGGTTAATGCATGAAGTTACTCAGAAAAGGAACGTGCTTAGTTTAGCTCAGGGAGAAGGACAAAGGCTTGGTTGTCCACTGAGGTTGTGAAATTTGAGGCAGAAGTTTACTATGGTCATAAAACTCCAAGGCTTGTGGTGGGAAGCATAACGGGTCTTTTTTTTTTTTTTTTTTTAAGTTTTTCTAAGATCCCACCTGTAGCCCCCGCTGGCCTCAGACTCAGGCCCCTTTGCTTCAGCCTCTTTCTTGAGTGCTGGGATTACAAAAATGGGACTTTCTCTGGAGTGCCAGCTCCCGAATAATGTCGCCGAGACTGGTCATGTTTATTATAAGCTTGGGCACTATAGCTGGGCAGACCATCTGCTATTCTAACCTGATGAAACCAGCCTGGCCTACATCCTGCCACGTGGCCCGTTCCTTTTTTCTCTCAGGCCCTTACCCCGGTATCTGTTCCTTCTTCTGTGTCTCGGGGAGCAACTCCTCCAGCTGGTGCCTGACTCTTTCCCAAAGCTCCCATCTCTGCCAAACGCCCCGCCTTCCTCTTCTGCCTCAGCTATTGGCCAGTCAGCTCTTTATTAAACTAATCAGAAGGTGTTGGAGGGAAGGTGTTAAAGATAGGATGCAGCCGAAGAATACCAATACCAAATACAAAAATCAGCATTTGAATAATACAAAGACAGTCTTTTCACGGTGCACCAAAAGGTCACCCCAACATTCTGCAAACGTGGCTTTTATTTCCTCAGAGGAGAGGACGAGATGAGAGCCGTACCCGAGCGTTTCTAATACCTCCCCAAACACCACCACCAGCTGGGGAGTAAGTGTTCGAACCCATGAGCCCTTCGGGGACACCGCAGATCCAAACCCCATGGCGCAGAGAATCCTGGGTACAGCTGACCCCAACATAGCCAAGGAAGGAAAAGGCGCACTGGGATTGAGGCTGAGTCAGGAGCCTGACTGGGGAGATGCTTCAAACCAAAGACTGTGGGTGTGTTGTCAGCGGTGACGAGGTTTGCGCAACCGTGGCCGTGGCTGAGAAGATAGACAAGAAAGTCTCTGAAGAAGGAAATGGCGCCCGGTGGAGAGTTCTGAGCCTGGAGTCTGCACCTCTGGGTTTGCGCCTCACTTCAGCTACCAACTAGCTCTGTGACCTCTGAAGAGGCGCCCTGCCATCCGGGGCCTGCATCTCTCTCCAACTGCACAGGAGGAGTAGCTTGGGCCCTGGCAACCCTGAAATGCCAAAGTAAATGTGAGGTGTTTCGGAGCCTCGGGAGACTCTTTATAGGGACTGTCATGCAAAATGGAGTGAGAGCTAAGTCTCTGACACACCACAGGAGCCGGAGGGGGATCAGAGGGACACAAGAGGGAAGCCCCCAGGGGAGGAGTGTTTGATGCTGTGCTTCCTGGTTCTTTTTATGTGGTGGGTAGTTCTAGAAGAATAACGTTAAGACCTCAGTCTCTCTTGTGGACGGGAGGCCTGGCATCCGGGTTAGGAGACAGGCACCAGGACCTGGAGGAGGAAAGCACCCTGCACACCTCTTGGTTCACCCTCCACTGGGCCTGTAGGCCTATGCTACCAGGTCCACTTAGGAGCCGCATTGCACACAAAGATGGGCGTACACATTTCATCATTTGGGGGGGGGGTGTGTATGTTGCATGCCCGTGTGTCTGCGCATGTGCATGGGACTGCATGTCCATCCATATGTACAGAGGCTGGAAGTCATGGTCAGGTGTCTTCCTCTATAACTGTTCACTTTTGTTGTTGTTGTTTTGTTTTGTTTGTTTGTTTGTTTTTGAGACAGGGTCTCTCTGTGTAGCCTTGGCTGTCCTGGACTCACTTTGTAGACCAGGCTGGCTTCGAACTCACAGCGATCCGCCTGCCTCTGCCTCCCGAGTGCTGAGATTAAAGGCGTGTGCCACCACGCCCGGCTCAACTTCATCTTATTTTTTTTGAGACAGGGTTTCTTCTGACCTTGGAGCTTAGAGCTCACCGTTTCAGCTAAGCCAGTGAGCTCCGGGCATGCACCTGGCTCCTCCACTCAGTCCCCCTATCAGAGCTGGGGTTGCAGGCACATTTCACCACACCCTGCTTTTATGTGCCTGGGCCTCAGGCCTGCTGCTTGCACAGCAAATCTTTTACCCACTGTGCCGTGTTTTTATTACTCTTGATTTCAGGAAGATGCTTCTTTATGAAGTCTCTGGGTAAAGACTTGGCCACAGAGGGCGTCAGGTTTTGTTGGACTTTTACTAATGAATCATTCTTGTTTGAGGAACTTTTTTTTTTCCACTAAAGACGGGATCTCTATCCATATTGACTTTGAACTCCCTTGGCAGCCACGAATGACCTTGAACTTCTGCTTTTCAGGGCTTTGCCTCTGGAGGGCTTGGATTACAGGCCTGTGCTGCGGCTTGGAGGATTTGAGAATTTGAACCCGGGGCCTCATGAAGGCGAGTGTACCTCCAAGTGAGCTGAACTCCTGCCGGAGAGACTTCTCGCACACTCACACTTGTATTTCCTGATATCTAATGTTTGTATTAATTTGAGAAGCCATCTAAAAGTTGTAGGCAGTACTAAAGTCTTTGCATCTAGCTTTCCTGTTTGCCTTTTAACAATTGATTGCTTTTTTAAATTTTTATTTATTTATTTAGTTTGTTTTTGTTTTTTGAGACATGGTTTCTCTGTGTAGCCTTGGCTGTCCTGGAACTCTCTTTGTAAGACCAGGCTGGCCTCGAACTCATAGAGATCCACCTGCTTCTGCCTGCCCCACCCACCCACCCAGAGCTCTGAGGGCTGGCTGCAAATAAACAGCTGCATGGTGAGAGATGCTGGGAGGCTGCTGCCTGGTGATACAAGCAGCCGGCTTCCTTCCTTCCTAACCTGATGGCATGTGGGCGTTATTACATCCACAGCAGATTAGAACCCTGAGGAAGGCGGCCCGGGAAGCAGGCCAGCTTGTCCAGGTCCTCTAAGCTAAGGCCCATCTACTCTGCCCATGGCCTTCCGAGGCCAGCGGGACTGCTCATGTGACGTCCCTGTGTGCAAGCGGGTTAGAGAAATTAATGGCCCGGGGCCAGGCCCACCCAGAAGATCTTGAAAATCCTGTTTTGTTTTGTTTGCAATGAAATGTATATATTTTTACATTATTTCCCTTCCTCTTCTCCTTTACACCTCCCCCATATCCCTCATTGATCCCTTTCAAACTAACAGCCTCTTTTTTTTTAAAGGCTTACTTTTTATTATTTTATGTGTATGAGTATTTTGCCTGCATATACCTGTATGTACCACGTGCATGGTGCATGCTTGGTGTCTAAGGCGGTGGTGAAGCCTCCATGTGGGTGCTGAGATCAAACCTGGGTCTTTTGAGACAACAAGAAGTGCCCTTAATCACTAAGCCAACTCTCCAGCCCTACACACACACACACACACACACACACACACACACACACAGACACACACACCACACACACACCACACACAGACACAGACACACACACCACACACACACACACCACACACACACACACACACACACACAGACACACACACCACACACACACACACACACACACACACACACAGACACACACACACACCCACACACACACACACACACACAGACACACACACACACACAGACACACACACACACAGACACACACACACACAGACACAGACACACACACACACACACACACAGACACACAGACACACACACACAGACAGAGAGACAGACACACACACACACACACACACACACCCCTGGCTGGTTGTGTGTCAACTTGACATAAGCTAGAGTCATCAAGGAGGAAGGAGCTTCAGTTGAGGAGGTGCCTCCATGAGATCCAGCTGTAAAGAATTTTCTCAGTTAGTGATCAATGGGGGAGGGCCCAGCCCATGGTTCTATAAGAAAGCAGGCTGAGCAAGCCATAAGGAGCAAGCCAGTAAGCAGCACCCCTCCATGGCCTCTACGTCAGCTCCTGCCTCCAGGATCCTGTCCTGCTTGAGTTCCTGCCCTGATTCCCTTCAGTGATGAACAGCGATGTGGAAGTGTGAGCCAGATAAACTCTTTTCTCCCTAACTTGCTTTTTGGTCATGGTGTTTCATCACAGCAATAGAAACCCTAACTAAGACTATACATATATATACACATATGTATATACATACATACACACATACACACATGCATGTGCGTATATGTACATATGTATGTTGTGTGTGTGTGTATCAATCAACCCAGGTTCATTAATATATATATGTATACACACACACACACACACACACACACACACACACACACACACACGTAATTAAATTGAAAACAAAACAAAACAGGACTTTTAAGGTCCTCTGGTTGGGCTTTGGCTTCTCTGCCTAAACATCCTGCTGAGTCTGTTTAGTGTTGCCTGTACATATATATATTTTCAGGGCTGACCACTTGGCATTGGAAAACCAATTTAAGAGCTCATCCCCGGGGAAGACTAACTCTACTTTCGTCAGCAGTCATTAATGGCCTGTAACTCTTCTTTTAGGGATGGGGGTCCCCTGAGATCTCCCCTTCCACACTGGCGTGTCTGTTAGCGTTGCCATTGTTGGGGGGAAGGGGTCTTGTTTAAGCAGCCATAATGTTGAGGTCTCATTGGTGAAACTGTCATTTTTAGGGTACTTCCTGCTCCTGTGCCTCATGTAAGTTTCATTATACAGTTCTAGCTGGCCCGAAATTCACTCTGATAGACCATGCTGGCCTCAAACTTGCAGCAATCCTTCTGCCTCTGTCTCCTGAATGCTAAGATTACAGGCATAAGCTACCGTGCCCAGGTAAAGCGTGGTGGGCAGACACTTCCTCCAGTACTAGACTGAACCCAGCGCCCCACACATGCGAGGTAAACCGTCTTCCTCAGCACATGTGTCTATTGCTTTTATAAAGCTATTGGAGACTCAACCCACATACTTGGCTGTGCTAATAGAGCGCTCTACAGCTGAGCTCTGCTCCCAGCACCTCCTGAGTCTGATTTCAGTGACTAAAAAGGCAGCCACATTCTACGGATGGCCTCTTCTTGAACTCTGGAAGAGCTCTTTCTGTCCAACTAAACTCCTTTAAAAATAATAACCACAGGGCTGGAGAGATGGCTCAGTGGTTAAGAACACTAGCTGTTCTTCCAGAAAGTCTGAGTTCAATTCCCAGGAACCACATGGTGGCTCATACCCATCTAAAATGAGATATGGTGCCCTCTTCTGGCCTATAGGTGTATATACATAAACAATTAAAAAATTAAAAATAAACAGCAACATTTATATTGAGTTAGTGACTACTAATAATCTGGAGATGATTTAAAATATACAAGAGCCTGGCCACAGTCAAGCACTACTGTAATCCCAGCACTTGAGAAGCAGAAGCAGAAGGGTCAGGAGTTCAAGGCCATCCTTGGCTTGTTGGAACTTCAAGGCCGTCCTTGGATACAAGAGATTATGTCTCTATATACAAAATAACCTTGACCTGCATTGAAACATGATCCTTAAACCATAAATAAATATATATATATATATATATATATATATATATATATATTCTGACAAATGCTTATAACCCTTCACTCAGGAGGCTGAGGTGGGAGGACCACAGCTTTGAGGCCAGCCTAGGCTACACAGTGAGGTCCGGGTAATGCTGAGCTGCTTAACCAGACTGTCTCCAAAAGGCAAGACAACACACCCCAGCAAATAAAACAACCAGGGACCTTTCTTTTCTTTTTCCCTTTTTGGTTTTTTTCGAGACAGGGTTTCTCTGTGTAGCCCTGGCTGTCCTGCACTCCTTTTGTAGACCAGGCTGGCCTCGAACTCACAGAGATCCACCTGCCTCTGCCTCCCGAGTGCTGGAATTGCGTGCGTGCTTACCACCACTCAGCCCCAGGACAGATTTCTTAAGCAAAAGGCTAATACACTTCTTCAAGCCTCTGTTTCCTCCTCAGTGGGAAGAAGCTATCAACACCTCCCTCCTGGCTTTGCTGAGGGCGGAGATTGCACAAGTCTGCCATCTGGCAAGTTAGGGGTAAATTGTGCCTGTTTCTGAGCCCCATCTAGAAGCCAAAAGCTCCAAAGGAACAAAACAACCCAGGGAGAGCACAGCAGAAAAAACAGTGAGTGGGCCCTTTGGTATATAATTTAGACAAAAGATGGCTTTGTGTGACCTTTTTCCTCCTTCTGGATAAAAGACGGAGTGAAGGTGCGGTTCTGCTGTTGTAGCACACACTGTCAGAAAGAACATGAAGTGCCTGGATTGTCTGGATTTCCACTAGGAAAATGGCAAGGGCCTCAGCCAGTGCAGGGCGAGGACCAAATGCTCAGTGTTCAGCCCTCTATGGGGCTCTTCTGGCTCCAGAAATGTCTGCCTTGGGTCTGAGTGATTTAAGGCAGTGTGTGTGTGTGTGTGTGTGTTGTGTGATGCTGAGTGGGAGGGCCCTGGCGGATCAGAGTGGAAATTTTCCATTCTTACTTTGGCTTCCTTGCTAGTACATTTGAGTGAACAAAGGAGATAGAGTAAGTCAGGCCAGGATCAGGAAGTGGACAGTCATGGGACGAAGAAGCGGAGTGGGAAAAAGACAATGGAGCTAAAATCTTGATCACTGGGCTTTGGCGGCTGGGGAAATCTTAACTGGCACACCGCTCCTCCTCCTCTCAGATAAAGACCCAGTGGATCATGGAGGCGGGTTCTTGCCTAGGTCCGGAGCTGATGAATCTGGATCCCTCAGCTCCAGTTAAACCCTTTTTCTAGACCCAGGAACCAGGAAGGAGACCCTCAGAAAGAAGAGTCCAGCAGGAAGAAAAAAGGTCATTTCTATCCAAATCTCAAGAGCTACGCTGATCAGCTTAGCTAGCCCTGGGGTGATTCGTGAAATGGAAGGAAACCTGACGCCAAGAACTGGCCACGGGGACAAGCCTTGGGGATGGAGGCCAAGTGTTCAAATAAGAGGTTGGAGTTGAGCAATGGGATGGCGGCACTCCAGGCCCTGGAAGGGACCAGATGCACCTGCCTAGGCGCTGAAGCATGACGGGACTCCGGCAGGCCTGACCCCAAGCCGAGAGAAGGGGGGAGCGAGCAGAGCGAAGGGCTTGGCTGGAAACGCTGGCTGTAGTCTAGAGCATCCTTCCTGCATCAGAACCTCAGGAATCAGGCTCCTGACCCTGCTCTTACAACCATCTCTAGTCATCTTCCGACATATAAACAGTTCAGAAGCTAAGAGGCAGAAACCCTTGCCTTCTTCTTTTCTTTGGCTGACCACAAGACCGTGTAGGTTTTAGGACATCACCTCCCATAACTCTGAGCCATACAAAATGACAAAACCACCTGAGGCTGGAGTGTTCTGTAGGTCAGATCAGCAGCCAGTGGCCTGCTCTACCCAGCAAGATGCGATGTCAAAAATGAAAAAGGTAAGTGAAGGTTCTGACACCGGTTGGTGATGGTAGTAGCATCTTGGACACATCGTGTCCGCCACCTTCCTTTTTATTTTTTATTTTTGCATCTAAGTTGGCTTCTGTGTTTCTTTACTGCTTCTGAGAGCATAAATCTTTAGCTAAATTCCCCTTCTATTATTGGCCAGCAGCCAGCAACAGCTACCTGGTTGGTATGGGCTTAAGCTTACCTACAACAGAAGCCGAGCACTCACCTTGATGGAAAACACATTTGATGGAAGTGGAAGACGTTCACACATCCCACCTTGAGAAACACTTTTGAAAAACAGCTTGTCACCAGGTGTGGTGGCGCACACCTTTAATCCCAGCACTCCGGAGGCAGAGGCAAGTGAAACTAAGTTTGAGGCCAGCCTGGTCTACAGAGTGAGCTCCGGGACAGCCAGAGCTACACAGAAATCCTGTCTCAAAAACCAAACCAAACCAAACCAAACAAAAAAACATCAAAACCACTTGTCACACTCACTAGACTGGCTTTTGCAATGCTGGAAGAGAGACTTGGCCAATCAGCGACAAATGGCTGTACTGCCAATGCTGCGGTGCCCCCACTGAGTTCAGATCTATGCTCAAGCCAGAGGTTTAGAACCAAGGCCAGGGTCACCCGCCTAGCCAGGGAGCAAGTGTTTTGAAGTGGTAGAGCAGGTTAGATTTTGAAATGCTGAGAAGAAAAGGAGCTCTGGTTCCTTTTGAACCAATGCCTTAGATGCTAAAGGTCTTGCTTTAATCATAAAGGCTGAACCAAGGACTTCCTCAATCCTGAGAGCTAGCGTTCCAAAGCTTCTTCCTTACTGGGATACAGGAAGAAAGCCACCCCAAGATTTATAAGCTGCACTGAGAAAGCTACAGAGTAATACTCCCTAATTTTCCCCAATAATCATAATGGTAAAAGACGGTGGATTTGGGGAATGCCCATGGTTCTGTTTTCTAGGCCCTAGGATCCCCTTTGCTTCTTTGTAATAACCAGGGATTAATTCTTTTTCCTTTTCTCCCATCATGCTATGCAGTTCTTTCCTTCCTTCCTTCTTTCTTTATTTCTGTTTTTCTTCTTTTTTTTTTTTTTTAAAAAAAGACAGGGCCTCACCATGTAGCTCTGGCTGGCCTCGAACTCCCTATATAGAGCAGGTGGGTTTCAAACTCACAAAGTTCTGGGATTAAAAATGTGTGATACCACAACCAGCTCTCTGGATTTCTTGTTGCTCCGCCATTCTACCCCAAATGTTGCGGAGTAAAAACTCATTCTAGCTACCCGCAAGGACAACCCCATCTTCCCTCTTTTTAAGAATTCTAGAAAATGAACCAGGTGGTGGTGGCACACGCCTGTAATCCCAGCACTTGGGAGGCAGAGGCAGACAGATCTCTGTGAGTTCGAGGCCAGCCTGGTCTACAAAGCAAGTCAAGGACACGGGGGCTGGAGAGATGGCTCAGAGAGTAAGAGCACTGCCTCCTCTTCCAGAGGTCCTGAGTTCAATTCCCAGCAACCACATGGTGGCTCAGAACCATCTATAATGAGATCTGGTGCCCTCTTCCGGCCTGCAGGTGTACATGCAGATAAAGCACTCGTCTATATAAAATAAATAAATCAATCTTAAAAAAAAAAAAAAAAAAAAGAAAGAAAGAAATCTGTCAGAACATGCCCTAGAAATGACAAGCAGCCCCCTGGTAGGTGCAGTACACTCTCCCAGATGTCCCTTCCACTTTCACAGCTTCTGTATGACCAGAGGTTGAGAAGGGCCCACAGCATCAGCAGCCTCCCTGAGGAGGGCTGAGGGTATTGAGAAACCAGGGGCTCCTCGGCACCCTAACGGTATGTTGATCCCAGAGGCGACAGAGCACGTGCGGTCTCAAGGGATGCAGGCTCACACACCTGACCCCAGAAAAGAGGGTTTCATAGTCACCGCTGGCCACTTGGCGACAGACTGGGAGTAGGCGACAGAAGAGATTTTCGGAGTCCCCTGACTTCATCCTTCGTCTTTGAGTGACTACTGTCCCCTTTTCTACCTCCCAAGTGTAACTCGTCCTCACCCTGCTCACAGCGCTCTCCGTTTCTTCTTTCTTTTTCTCTTTTTGTATTTAGATGGGTCTCACTGTGCAGGCCTGCCACGCTGGCTTCAGTGGGGCAGGCCTCATACCTCAGCTTCCCAAGTGCTGGGTTACAGGCGTGTGTCACCATACCTGGCCCTCTGTCAGCTAAAGCAAGTTTCTTTTTTTCTATGCTGGAGAACAGGGGACAACTAGTTTTTAATCCTTAGGACATTAAGTTCCTTCTTTTCTCTTTTCTTAAAAGTAAGTTAAACGATTGTTTTGGAGACCGGGTATATAAACTATCATATGGGGTAATAACTGGAGGAGGGGTGTGTGTGTGTGGGTGTGTACGTATGTATGTGTGTGCATGTGTGTATGTGTGTGTGCACATATGTGTATATGTGTGTGCATGTGTGTATGTGTGCATGCATATGTGTATGTGTGTGTGTGTGCATGTGTGTATGTGTGTGTGTGTTTCTTTCCTCTGTGTTGGCTAGATGACCAATCTACTGAAGGGAGGAGGTTATCAGGATGGTTGATGAAGATTACCAAGAGGAAGTCAGGATTGAGTTTTTGATGTTGAAGACAAGGTTTCAGAGCAAAACGGCATCTTGAACAGTAGACTTGCTGAAGGGGAGGCATTAGTTACCTGCGCACGCAAGAGATGGCATAAGTAAAGGGATGCAGTCTTGATAGTTTGTTTATCACAGGACAAGCTATATGGAGGAAATGCCAAGAAGTTGCTTACTGAGCAGAGACATTCCAGCTGGGAGGGGGACTCAAACCTCCTGAGCTGTCATTTAAAAGCCTGGAGTCTGAGTCCCTTTTTAATGACAATGGGTTCTCCTAGCTGCAAAGCAGCCCTTTGATGAACATAAAAACATTACTATGGAGAATTAAAGGTATGCCCAAATAAGCCAAGCTTTAAACAAACAACAAAAAGACAAAACCCCACACGTCATGGAAAATGAGCGAGCCCTGCATGCAACCCCATCTTTTCTGTTAACAAAAAAAAAAAAAGAAAGAAAGAAAGAAAGAAAAACACACACACACACACACACACACACATATATATATATATATATATTTTTTTTTTTTTACAGATACATTGACCTAAGATGTTCTGGAGCCATGAATGGTGGCACACACCTTTCCTCCCAGCACTTTCGAGACAGAGGCAGATGGATCTGTGTGAATGAAAGGCTGCCTTGTCTACATAGTGAGTTCCAGGACAGCCTGAGCTGCATAGTAAGACCCTGCATCCAAAAGAAAAGGAAGAAATTCGGTGGTAAGTCAGCCAAGAGTGCCTCCTATCTTCCTTAGGTCAGAGAGAAGCTCCTGAGGCCTTTGGCTAAGGTCTACGTGTGGTACTCAGCCTGTAGGTCATTACTGAGTGAGGGACATCATGACGACATGGATAACTCCTTCCACCAGCCTCCCACCTACCCCTTCATCTCCCGCAGCCAGGAGACCTAAGTGTTTTCTCTAACTGCCCTTCTCTTACTTTAGATCATTTACAGGGTCTCCTTCCTTTTAAGAAAAAGCCTTTGCCTCATTCAGCCAGTGTTCAGGGAAAAAAAAATGTCTGCTGAAAGAGGGGCTCTGTCTCATCTCCCCAAGCTTTACTCAGGAACTGTTCTGGATCCTCAACAGCCATCGGCCTCTCCGTAAGTCCTCACCTTGGTGGCAGTTTTTACCACACCCAGGTCTTGCCACCCGGTGACTTCTTTTCTAGTCCTGTGCCCTTTGTCCCACAGCTTTGGAACTCAGTTCAAGGGGTGGGAGTGCCTGAGCTTTCTCAGCTGTCGAAGGTCTTTGCCATCTGAGCATTGCAAAAGCAAACGGCCTAATCTCTATGTAGATAGGCAGAGGCAGAGTGAGGCAAAGATCTTGTTTGCCATAGAATAACAGAAGGTTAGAACCGGATACCTTCATGGCCATCTGGCCCAAGGTATACAAAGGAGGGAACTAAGACCCAGAGAGATGAAATAGCCTGCCCAAGGTCACACAGGCCGATGTAATACCTGCAGTTACTCAACTGCTAAATCATTAAGCTACCATGCTACCTGGTACTAGGCAATGCTTTTCCTGTACGATTCTCCCCATAACAGCCTTGCAGGGTAGGTACCGTGATCTCTGATTCACAGACAAGAAATGGAAGGCAGGTGACTTGTCTAGGTACCCTCTAGCTAAGCAAGAAGCCAGGTTTCCAACACATTTACCTAACCCTCCTATAAGTATGATCCTATGCCACCAGCGTTGTGTGCATACCGGCCGTCTGTGTCTAAAACACGATTGGCGGGAGGCAGTTGGTGTTTCATGAGTGGCCTGTACGCTGTGGGCAGTGAGGGGGTGGGATGGGTGGGGACACGAGACCTGGGCTCCCCAGGGCAAGAGGATTGGTTGCTGGACTCCTCTTTCCACAGGCCTCTGCAAGGAGGCTGGGAAATGTTGACAAACGAGTTGAGGTTGGATCGGGTGCCAGGCACCGCATGCTTACTTCCTGGTTTGCCACATCCCCGGCGTTTTGCGGTGGAGGACACGGAAGAGTGAAAAGGATGTGAGTTTTCTCACAAAATGCTGTGGAATCAGAGGCTGCACAGCTCTGAGGGGTAGGGTAGAACAGGGGTCATGTTTCTTAGCCCCTTCCCTCTCCCTGCTGCCATTTCCTCTCTCCCCAGTGTCCACCAACCCCATACGTGATAGTCAGGCCCTTCGCCAGGTCCTCCTTCCATCTGTCCCACTAAATATTCTTTTCTGCAGATAGCTCCCTGCCTCAGAGGCTGCCGGATACTGTGTGTGGCGCTCCCAGGAAACCCTGCCTCCCTTTAGGTAACATAGTTGACATTTAAAGGTCAAATTGTCAAGTTTCTGAGCAATCTGTTTGAGGACACACTAGGGGAGCCAGGAAAGGGCTCACAGGAACCTGGGCTGATTTCCCTGTTTCTGGGGTTGTAGGGAGTCTGCTTCTCCTCCCACAGCCATGAGGAGTGAGGTTTCCAGAGTTCTGCCCATGCAAAGCGTATCAGTGAAACTTATTTGCATCTTGTCCTCAAACAAATGCCATACCTGCCGGACACTGGGTGACGCCCAACCACCCTCTCATCTCCCAACACTGAAAGACTAAAGTCATGAATAAAGCTATGGTGCTATAGGCAGGGTAGGGGTGAGGTGGGGGTGGGGGCGGGGATGGGCCAAGGACACAGGACCTGAAAGTTTCCAGGTTCTTCTGCTCCAGGACAAAAAGCTGTACCAGACATGCAAGGCAAGGTTGCAGAAAGAGACGCCATTGATCGAGAAGGGCAAAGCATTCCTGAGAACGAGAGTGGGCTAGTGCGCATAAAACCATGTATAGTCAAGAGACCCCTCCTACCCCAGGAGGCTCCGGAACTGGTATAGGCCATTTGCTTAGCAACCACCTCTCCCATGTTTGTGTATTGGGGCTTCTGTCACACACAATTCACTTGTTATATGCAGTTCAGAGGAGGAGGGGGCGGGTCCGGGTCTTGTACCAATTGGATTCTTTTATACATTAATTTTGTCTTTATTCCTTAAAAAAAAAATTATTATGTATACAGTGTTTTGCCTGCATGTACACCTGCATGCCAGAAGAGGGCACTAGGTCTCATCATAGATGGTAGTGAGCCACCATATGGTTGCTGGGAATTGAACTCAGGACGTTTTGGAAGAGCTAGCAGTGCTCTTACCCTCTGAGCCATCTCCCCAACCCTCTTTTTCCTTTTTATTAAAAGAAAAAAAAAAAGCGTATTTTGCATGTGTATGTCTGTGTGTAGGAGTCAGTTTGTTCCATTCACATGGATTCTAGGAATTAACTCGAGCACTTTTGTGCATGGAGACACCTCACTAGCCCCTGGTGTGAAGTGAGGTCCCTGTCCCTGTTCCCTGCATTCCTATCACAGTGGCAAACTAATAGCTATAAACTAGCACTTTTGGAGAGGGGGGGTTCAACACAGGGTTTCTCTGTGTAGCCTTGACTATCCTGGACTTGCTTTGCAGACCAGGCTGGCCTTGAATTCACAGTGATCGCCTGCCTCTGCCTCTTGAGTGCTGGGATTAAAGGCGTGGGCCACCAGCCACCTAAACTAGCACTTTGGGGCACCCATTCTGCACCTACTCTGCATGAGCTTCTGTACACGTCTCTTCTGTCTTCATACGCACCCAGAAAGATGACCATAATCACCCCACTCTACTGGGAAAGAGACTGAGTCGAGGACTTCCCGGCCTGAATTCTCAGGCAGGCACTCTCGGAGAGCTCGATCTGACGTGGTGGCGACCCTCGTCCTTAACAGAGCCCCAGCTCCCAGTTGGCTGCTGGCGCAGGCTGCTTCCCGAAAAACGGTGGTTGAGCTTTCAGAATATATCAATGACTAAGAACCAAGGCCTAAGGCTGGAGAGGTGGGCGGCTCAGTACGTAAGACTGTTTGCCGCTCTGGCCGAGGCTGGAGCTCAGTCCTCAGCATTTGGGTACCTCCAGTTCCAGTGGATCTGACACCCTCTCCTGGCTTCTGAGAGCACATGTCCACATATCCACACACACAGACAACATACAGACATAAATCAAAATAATTTTTAAGCAAGCTGTATAAATTTTAAGTTAAATAAAAAATATTTAAGATGAGCCAATAAATACTTAAAATTCACCAGTGTGATCTACGATGCTAAAGTCATTTTCATCTGCTTGGTAGAAGTCCTGTGCCGGGATGGACCACTGCGCATGACTTAGCGCTACGCTCAGTTGGTGAAGGCGGTTTGGAAACCTGGAATGTGTCACAAGGACACGTTTGCACCACAGAAATGAACAGATGCTAAGGAATCCTGTGAAGGCCGCTTGTTAAACCGTTACCAGCAGGCAGCGGGGTGGGGTTGGCTCTGGGGTTCAGTGGCTCAATACCGGCTGCCCTGCTCAGCGTGCACGAGGCCCTGGGTTCTAGCCCTAAAACCCACAGGAAAAACAAACAAACAAGCCAAAAACATCTAATTTGCTGATCTCCAGCCTTTTTTGTTTGTTTGCTTGTTTGTTTTTGTTTGTTTGTTTGTTTGTTTTCAGAAGTAAACTGTTTTGTCAAAGGTCAGACAGCCGCTGATAGGTGAAATGCAGGAGGGCGGAGTTGGCCCCGTGGGTAACTTTTTTGACTCCGCGAAGGTTTCTCCCTGTAGTGCAGGGGCTGGAGCCCGGTGCCTCCCACATGCTGGGCAAGTGTCCTACCGCTTCACCTCAAATAAAACCAACAAAACAAATGGACAGAAACTTCCTAGGACAGTGGACCAGTAAGTAGTTAAAAAAATTTTTTTCTTCTCCCACTTATCTGACAGTGGCTCCTCAAGAGCCCGCAGGGCTGGTCACCTAATCACGGGCGTCCTCCAGCATTCCACTCTTGCCCCACCCCCTGCACCCCTGTGCGCATGCTTCCTGTCCAGTCTCTCTCATGACACATCTTCATCCCCCTAATGCGCGTGTGTATAGACAGAGGTGGTTTCTCTACGGGGCCAATAAACATCATCTCATTTTCCTTTCGAGTAAGCTGACAAATAAGCAAGAACTTTAAAACGGACACCAAAGTGCACGGGAACCAGAGGCCTTTCTCTACTTTCGGAATGGATGAGTCAAAACTGAAGTTTGCAATTGCATTTATAACCACACCAGGAAGAACAGAATACCCAGGACAGTGCTGGCACGGCCACAGCGCACGGTTGATATTGCCAACTAGAGCGGCAAGCCTCACCAACGCCTTCTACGGAGGGAGCGCACACTTAGGAAAATCTTAATAGCCTTCTCTACAGAGACGAGAGAGCTGGTCCTAAAATCCTCGTGGGCTTGCAGGGCACTTCGTATAGTTCTGTAAAAGGGCGGTTACAGAACTCTGTCTTCCTGGTGTCATAGTTGTGAGCAAGGCTGCTGGTGACAAAGACAGAGCTATGCAGAGGCCAACGGACAGAGCCAAGCCCGCGTCTGTGGTCATTCCATCGCAGGAGAGGGTGGCAAGACCATTCAGGGGGCAAAGGGTAATCTTCAGCGAAATGCACGGAGGCAATGAGAGCTCTCCAAGCAGGAAACTGACACCTACTGATGTCTGAACTTGGTTTGCGGTCACCACAGCACAGGCTGGCGTTTAATCCCATTGTGAGGTGGAAACTCAGTCTCCCTACACTGTAAAGAAGGAAGCGGCGGGGGGGGCGGGGCATTTGAGGTGTGATTAGGGTTAGATATGATCTCTAGGGCGAGCCTCCCCACCCCTCCCGTGACTGAATCCTGGTGGCTTTGTAAGAAAATCCAGAGGACAGACATGTGTACTTCCTGTTATGTGATGCCCATGGGGGAAGTTTGGCTCCTTCACCGTGGGCCAGAACTGTGCGCCAAAATAAACCTCTTTATAATTTATCTAGTCTGCGATACCATGTTATTAGCAACCGAAAACAGGAGGAAACAGGCACCAACCTCACACCATATGCAAAAACTAGTTCAAATAGGGGCTGGCAATATGGTTCAATGGTTCAGGACTTGGTTAGCATGTATAAGATGCTGGGTTCCATTTGCTTTGTAAACAACAATAAAATAAAATAAGACCCAGTAGATCAAGACCTAAGTGTAAAGGTTGAACTGTGAAACTCTTAGAGTAAAATATGATCTTAAAATCAAGCATGGATTCTCGGCATGATGCCAGGCTGGCCTCGAACTCACAGCGATCTGCCTGCCTCTGCCTCCTCAAGCAAGTGCTGGGCTTACAGGTGTGCGCCACCATGCCTGGCTAATTTCTTATTATTGCATATTTAATCTACTTATGTGAGTGTCCTGATAGTCAAGTCTACAGAGACAGAACACAGATAAGCAGGCACCAGCAGCCATGGATAGAGGACCTAGGAGTGAGTGCTTAAGGAGTGTGGGTTTTTAGGGGGACAAGATGATGAAAATATTCTGGAAGTATATGGTGATGATAATTATACACAATAATAAATAAAAATAACTAAACTGTGCTTTCAATTAAAACAGTAAAATTTATGTTAATTTTACTTCCATAGGAAATAGAGGCTGAGGGCTGGAGAGATGGCTCAGAGGTTAAGAGCACTGCCTGCTCTTCCAGAGGTCCTGAGTTCAATTCCTAGCAACCTCATGGTGGATCACAGCCAACTGTAAAGTGATCTGATGCCCTCTTCTAGCCTGCAGGTGAACATGCAGGCAGAGCACTGTATACATAATAAGAAATAAATAAATCTAAAAAAAGACAAAGAAAATAGAAGTTGAAGTCAGGAGTTTATTGCTCATGGTGGGGATTGGAAGAGGTTGGAGGACTGAGATGGAAGAGGGAGGTGAGCCCCAGAGTGGACAGAGTTGCTTCACATCGTCACAGGAAATGCAGGACTTAGAAGTCTCAAGAAGGGGAGCAGAGGAAAAGCAACCCATTGTTAAGGTTCCTCTCAAGGGAAGAGGGACATGTTGAGCAAGGATGCCCACTGACAGGTTAATCCTCATCGTCAGCTTGACATTTATAATCACACGGATACACACTCCCGGGTGTGTCAGTGAGGGTATTTCCAGAAGGGTTTAACTGAAGAGGGAAGGCCTGCCCTCTGTGGACGCCTTTGTTTGTCTCTCTGTCTGTTTCTGTCTCTCTGTCTCTGTCTGTCTCCCTGTCTCTGTCTCTCTCCTTCCTGACTGCTGCCTCATAACTTGACACCACACTGTCAACATCATGATGGGCTGTGACCCGAAATAAGCCTTCCTTTTCTTAAGTCGTTTAGACTGTGCATTTTTGTCACACTGAT
Source organism: Acomys russatus (assembly GCF_903995435.1). Taxonomy (NCBI): domain Eukaryota; kingdom Metazoa; phylum Chordata; class Mammalia; order Rodentia; family Muridae; genus Acomys; species Acomys russatus. Next base: position 54,250,004 of record NC_067158.1, read on the forward strand.
GGGAAAGGCACATTAGGGTACCCCCAAATTCACCAACCAGGCATGACACATTAGGAGTGAAAGGGAAAAGTAGCAGAGAAAGGTTTGGGGTCTTATATATGAAACCCCTTACTTTGCCCATGAAAGGGATTCTTAAGCTTGGCGTGGTGGCACACGCCTTTAATCCTAGCACTCAGGAGGCAGAGGCAGGTGGATCGCTGTGAGTTCGAGGCCAACCTGGTCTACAAAGCCAGTCTAGGACAGCCAAAGCTACACAGAGAGACCCTGCCTCCAAAAACCAAACCAAAGCAAACAAAACCCCCCAAAACAGAAAGGAGTTTTTGTAGAAAGCACAGCATTTCCCTCACTAATCAGAAATTGGAAATATGTATTTAAAACCAAGTATGAGCCAGAAAGAAACCCTTCTGGTTGCACGAGTGCTTAGTTTGTGGAAGTCAATTAAGCTGCATATACTTTGGACTTAAAACAATATTTTATAGTGTGCTACAGTGGCGCACGCCTTTAATCCCAGCACTTAGGGAGGCAGAGGCAGGCAGCTCTCCGTGAGTTTGAGGTTATCCTGGTCTACAAAGCAAGTCCAGAACAGTCAAGGCTGCAACAGAGAAACCCTATCTCAAAAAAAAAAAAAAAATATTTCCAATATTATTTTATGTTGTATGAGTATTTTACCTGCATGTATATCTGTATGTGTACATCAAGTGCCCAAAGAAGGGCATCAGAGTCTCTGGAATTAGAGTTATAGATGGTTGTGAGCTGCCATGTGGGAATTGAACCTAGGTCCTCTGAAAGAACAACCAGTGCTCTCTCTTTTCTTTTTTAAATTATTATTTATACAGTATTCTGCCTGCATGTACACCTGCAGGCCAGAAGAGGGCACCAGATCTCATTATAGATGGTTATGAACCACCATGTGGTTTTCTGGGAATTGAACTCAAGACCTTTGGGAGAGCAGCCAGTGCTCTTAACCACTGAGCCATCTCTCCAACCTCTGGATATGTTATTTCTTAGTCAAAAGTTTTAATAAACAGGACCAGCGAGATTGTTCGGGAAGTAAGGTGCTTGCCACTAAGTCTGGCATGACCTTGTGTTATGATCCCAGAGTTCAACATGTATTGACTCCTGTACCTCCAGTACTAACCTTTCAAGAACAATTAGGCTTGAGACACGTCCTTCCTGCCTCAGAATGACTAAGGCCTATTCAAGTCTCATGGTTGGTTAATCAGTAATAAAGACTTTTTTTTTTTTTTTTTTTTTTTTTTGACAAAGTAGGGCAAGCCAAGAAATAAGGGTGGCTAAAAATTAGATTGGAAAAGGCATTTCTTGCAAATACAGGATCTAGCACTGCTCTCAAGTACGGGCAGGAGTGTGTGGTGGAGATCTCATGAAACAGTCCTGGGGAGGCCTGTGGGTCTCCAGACTCCTCCATGTTGAGGGGCAAGGTCTGCACTGCTGCAAAGGCCGCGGTTGGGGCTGGGAGCACATGTGTCGACGGGGAGTGGGGATGCCCTGGCGGGTGCAAGCAGCTGCCATATACCCCAGAGAGAAGATGGAAGATCCTAGAGGTTGGACCAGGACCAGGACTCCCAGAGCCTTGGTCCTTCTTCAAAACTCCATGGCTGGTGTTCCACCGGGGCCCCGAAGCAGCAAACAGTAAGATCCTTCCAAGGAGAATGCCTCGGTGTACCACGCTAAAAAGACACACCTGCAGGCTCACCACTGCGGGTAAATCCTGCTTCCGCCCCCTCCCCCCGCAGGCTCACCACTGCGGGTAAATCCTGCGTCCGCCCCACCCCCTCAGGTGGGGGGATAGAGTGAGACAGGATCTCACTACATTACAGGCTGACCTTGAACTCACTGCTGACTGACCTTGCACTCTTGCCATTACAGACTTGCACCACCATGCCTGACGCAAAGGCCACCATTTTGTTTTGTTTTTCGAGACAGGGTTTCTCTGTGTAGCCTTGGCGGTCCTGGACTCCCTTTATAGACCAGGCTGGCCTCAAACTCAGTGATCTGCCTGCCTCTGCCTCCTGAGTGCTTGGGTTAAAGGTGTGCGCCACCACGCCGGCTCTTTTCTCTCTCTCTCTCTCTCTTTTTTTTTTTTTTTTTTTGTTGTTGTTGTTTTAAATCCTGAAGAAGAAGGAATGACTTGTCCTTCCTCCCGCTGTATTACTGGACCCCAGCCTCCTAGTGAATGCAGGAGGTGGTCTCCATTCAGTGTTTAAGGAAGAGGGTGGGCCTCACTCCCTTTCTTCTCCTCAGAGAGAGCGACCTACTCTCGCGAGAGCACCTGCTCATCCGGTACATTGCCAGCAGATCTGCTTCCTGTCCAAGCCTGGGGGTGCAGGTGCCCCAGGCCGCAGAGTTCCTGGGGGTGCAGGCGCCCCTGCCCGCAGAGTTCCTGGGGGTGCTGGGAGGGCCGGTGGTCGATCTTGTTGACTCCTGTCTTTCCTTCTGTGCTAACACAAATCAATAAATGTTTACTGAGTAAATGATGAATAAAAGAATAAGAGGCTCAGGCCGAGGGTGTAACTCAGTAATGGGAGTATTTTCAGAGCTTCGCCAAGGCCCTAGCAAAACAAACAAACAAACAAACAAACAAACAAACAAAACAAAAATCAAGAAACACAATTCAAGCTTCAAATGGTAAGGCTTGAGGGATTACATACAGAGGAACACGGGGAGGCCAAGGCAGGGGGGATTGAAAATCTAAGGCCTGTCTGGAATACTGAGCAAGCTGAAGGCCAGCCTGTGCAACCTAGAAACTGTCTTAACAGAATTCAGTTGCTAACCCTTGCTTAGTGTGTGAAGCCGTAGGTTTAATGCCTAGTACTGGGGGGGTGCTGGTATGTGCATGGTGTGGGCATGGGACAGGTGGGGTCAAGGACAGAAAGTCACATGAAAATATGCCACACTATATCAGGCTTTTAAGATTCACAAACTATTTATATCCTTATGAGGTCAGATGACCTACCCCCCCCCCAAGATCACATGACTGGAAGGGTTTTTTTTTTTTTCAAGGTCATGTGACTAGTAAGAAGCAAAGCTGGGGGTTTCCCAGGCATTCTGATTAGAAACCTAAGCTGTAGGACACTCGGCTTGCTTATAGAGAGAAGTGTCTGAGAAATTGCTTTTTATGCTCAGTAGTGTGGGGAGTGAGAGAACGGAGCAGCTCTGTGCACTTAGCAAGAATAGGGTGCAGTAGAGAGGAAAGGCTCCTGTGTGCTGAACAAGGGGTTCTCAACCTAATGCTGGGACCCTTTAATACCCCCATGTTGTGGGAACCATAAACTCCAACCATATGATTGTTTTTGTTACTTCATAATTATAATTTTGCTACTGTTATGAGTTGTAATGTAAAAGAGATAGGTGTTTGCCAGAGGGGTCGTGACCCATAGTCTGAGAACCTCTGCCTTAGACCTTGGCCTTGAAAGAAAGCAGTCTGTAAATGTCAGAAATCCTTTTCCTTCTTAAACCTGAACTTCCCTTTGGCTTTGGGGCTCAGAAACAGGACCTATCTTCTCTCTCCCCCACTGAGGCAGGATAACTCTGTGTACCCTTGGCTGTCCTGGAACTCTCTTTGTAGACCAGGCTGGCCTTCGAACTCACAGAGATCTGCCTGCCTGCCTCCTGAAGCTGGAATTAAAGGTGTGTGCCATCACGCCCGGATGCCTGTGTCCTTTTATGTGGTGATCCCTGAAAGAGCTGAAGAGGTGACAGTGTCAAAATGTCATTTCAGGGAGGCTGTGGGTTGGGATTTCAGCAGATAAGAGCACTTGCTGCTGTTTCCATAGGCTCCAGGTTCACTTCCTAGCTCCCGTATGGAGCTTACAACCATCTCTAACTCCTGTTCCAGGGGATCGAATGCCCTCCTTCAGTCTCCTCCGGCACCAGCATACGGTGTGCAGACGTACACACAACACTCATGCACACATAATAAAAGTAAGGGTTTTTTTTGTTTTTTTTTTTAACAGTCATTTCAGGCTACAGAGATGGCTCAGCAGTTTAGAGAACTGGCTGTTCTTCCAGAGGACCTGGGTTCAATTCCCAGCACCCACACAGCAGCTCACATTGCCAGTAACTTTAGCTCCAGGGGACTTGACATCCTTTTCTATACTCCACAGGCACACCAGGCATGAGAGTGGTACACAGACACATACAAAAGCAAAACATCCATAGACAGAAAACAAATTAAAATAAATTTTAAGATGTCATTTTACAGAACTAGCCATGCCAGAAATGTCACCCTTCTTCCTGTCATCATAAACATATAAAGGCGGGCGGTGGTGGCACAAGCCTTTCATCCCAGCAGTCAGGAGGCAGAGGTAGATAGGTCTCTGAGTTTGAGGCCAGCCTGGTCTATAGAGCAAGCTCTAGGATAGCTGGGGCTACAGAGAACCCTGTCTCTAACTCCATCCCTCACCTCCCCATAAAAAAAAAAAAATTTTTTTTTTTTATAGAAAATCTGAGTGTCCGGAAAATATTATTATGCAGCAGGTGAGGTTATATACAAGAAAAAACTAGACAATGCTAAGTATCCCGGCCTTTAAGTAAGTACTTGTGTGCATTGTTTGAGATATTTATGGAGTATCTATTCTTTTAAAAATATTTATTTATGTTCCTAACTACTGAACTGTCACTCCAGCTCTACGTGCCTGTATGAATGTCTGTCACCTTCTGTGGGTGTCCTCGGAGATCAGAAACACTTGATCCCTGAGAGCTGGCGTTACAGGCACTTGTGACCCACCAAACATGGTTGCTGGAAACTGAACTTGCGTCCTCTGGAGGAACAGCAAGAGCTCTTAGTTGCTGAACCATCTCTCCAGCCCCAAGGGCCAGAACCAGAGAGAAGCAGCCGACTGGAGCCAGGAGGACAGGAAGTCTGAGGCCAGGCTAGGCGCATGCAGGTCAGCTTGGTCTGTCTATCTTTCCAGACTCTTGTCTCAAGCAACATCTCCACCACCCGATCCCCCCGACTCCACAAATACCCAAATAGAGTAACAACAACAATACAACCAAAAGAACCCTCCCCCCAAAAATACTGAAACAGAGCAAAACAACAACCAATCAGGACATAGTTGAAAACTGGGTTACTAGGTATGCTCAGTGTCTGCGTGGCCCTGGGTTTGATCCCTATTATCAAATAATCAAACACATGGGAGTATTAGCTGATTTCCTGCTGTACTGTGGCGAGTCTCTGCCATAACCTTTGGGACGGCTTGTGGCTACAGTTCCTTGAATCTTGTAAACAGTTTTTACCAGTCTGCCTTAATACTGTTGTTTTCTAGAGAAACAGGAACCTCTAAACATCCCATCCTCGATCCCCACTCCCTAAGCCCCACATGGGAACCCAAAAAAAGGCAAACCAGACAAGCTTTTGTTTTCCCAGTAGACCAGATGGACTTGTTCTAGTGTTGCTCTCTGAGAGATCCTGGGCCTGGAGTGGGGTCTAGCTCTGAGACCCAGCGAGTCACTGCCTGTCCCACCTCCCTCACTGCTCATCACAAAGGCCACTGGAGCCTGGGGACTCACCATCTATGCTTGATGAATGTGCTTCCCTTCCTGTGTTCACCCCCTTGGAAGGGCAGCCTCACCGGGGTAAAGGCACAAGGCTGCAGCTGCTATGGATCAAGCCTGCAGTTAGGAGAAGCGCTGCTCTGCATTTCTGAGCTGTTCCTAGAGGCTCAGGAGGAAGAGCGTCAGGGATTCGAGCCCAGCTTTGGCTACACAAGAGCCTGTCTAAAACAAGCAAAGGGGTTTTTTGTTTTGTTTTTTAAAGAAACAGCAGTTGGGAGTCAGGCATGGTGCTTATGCCTGTAATCTTAGCATTCAGGAGACAGAGGCAGAAGGATTGCTGCAAGTTTGAGGCCAGCATGGTCTATCAGAGTGAATTTCGGGCCAGCTAGAACTGTATAATGAAAACTTACATGAGGCACAGGAGCAGGAAGTATCCTAAAAATGACAGTTTCACCAATGAGACCTCAACATTATGGCTGCTTAAACAAGACCCCTTCCCCCCAACAATGGCAACGCTAACAGACACGCCAGTGTGGAAGGGGAGATCTCAGGGGACCCCCATCCCTAAAAGAAGAGTTACAGGCCATTAATGACTGCTGACGAAAGTAGAGTTAGTCTTCCCCGGGGATGAGCTCTTAAATTGGTTTTCCAATGCCAAGTGGTCAGCCCTGAAAATATATATATGTACAGGCAACACTAAACAGACTCAGCAGGATGTTTAGGCAGAGAAGCCAAAGCCCAACCAGAGGACCTTAAAAGTCCTGTTTTGTTTTGTTTTCAATTTAATTACGTGTGTGTGTGTGTGTGTGTGTGTGTGTGTGTGTGTGTGTATACATATATATATTAATGAACCTGGGTTGATTGATACACACACACAAAACATACATATGTACATATACGCACATGCATGTGTGTATGTGTGTATGTATGTATGTATATACATATGTGTATATATATGTATAGTCTTAGTTAAGGTTTCTATTGCTGTGATGAAACACCATGACCAAAAAGCAAGTTAGGGAGAAAAGAGTTTATCTGGCTCACACTTCCACATCGCTGTTCATCACTGAAGGGAATCAGGGCAGGAACTCAAGCAGGACAGGATCCTGGAGGCAGGAGCTGACGTAGAGGCCATGGAGGGGTGCTGCTTACTGGCTTGCTCCTTATGGCTTGCTCAGCCTGCTTTCTTATAGAACCATGGGCTGGGCCCTCCCCCATTGATCACTAACTGAGAAAATTCTTTACAGCTGGATCTCATGGAGGCACCTCCTCAACTGAAGCTCCTTCCTCCTTGATGACTCTAGCTTATGTCAAGTTGACACACAACCAGCCAGGGTGTGTGTATGCATGTGCGTGTGCATGTGTGTGTGTGTGTGGGGGGGTGTGTGTGTGGGGTGTGTGTGGGGTGTGTGTGTGTGTGTGTGTGTGTGTGTAGAAGGAAGGGCTGGAGAGTTGGCTTAGTGATTAAGGGCACTTCTTGTTGTTTGAAAAGACCCAGGTTTAATCCCAGCACTCGGGAGGCAGAGGCAGGCGGATCGCTGTGAGTTCGAGGCCAGCCTGGTCTACAAAGTGAGTCCAGGACAGCCAGGGCTACACAGAGAAACCTTGTCTCGAAAAACCAAAAAAAAAAAAAAAAAACCCACAAAACCAGAACTCCTTGTTGTCTGCTGGTCTGTTTTCTCGAGAAGTGCCCAACCCTTCTTCAGTCCTGCAAGTTCTACTCATTTCACACATTACACAGGAAGGGTGAGATCCCCGGAAATGTGTGGCGGGAGGTCATGACCCTAAAGAAGGTCAAAAATCCAAACCTGGCATCCTGGTCCAGCACTTGGGAGGCTAAGGTAGAAGAACTCCGGTGAGTTTGAGACAAGCCTGGGATGCACACAGCAGGACCTTCTCTCACGTCCCCGCCCCCTTGAGCCCCCTCCCCCCTGGACTGGAGAGATGCCTTCACTGTTAAGAGGACTGACTGCTCTTCCAGAGGGCCTGGGTTCAATTCCCAGCAACCACACGGCAGCTTAAACTGTCTATAACATCAGGATCCAACACCCTCATACAGACATTCACGCAGGCAAAACATCGATGCACATAAAATAAAAATAAAAGTAAGTTAAAACAAACAAAAAACAACCACAATTAAAAACCAGCAGAACCAGGAAGTTCTAAGTTACAACTTGTCACTTTGGTTCCAGTCACTTGCTAGGCTTTGTTGGCAAGACACTGTCTGATTTTAGTGACACTCTCAGAAGTGTTCTTATAACATTCCTGAGCATTGGAAAAAAGGAGAAACTGAAGGCTTTGCTTTCAATGCAGTGTCCAATGTGGAGGTCACCAGTATTTTCGTGAGCTCACTGGACAATTAGACATCACAGCTGCCTTAGTGTCTCCTTCTGAGGGGGAAGTGTCACCACTGATGGCCGTGACAGGCTTTGTCACATCTCGCCTGAACCCAAATGCTGGGCGGTGTCTGAGGGCACTGAGATGAAGTTCTGAGGATATTGATGGACACTCAGCGCTGTAACCACCTCCCATGGCCAAAGACACACAACACACGCCCAGTGCCCCAACTGCAAAGACTGAACTTGTCAATCCCTCCACTATTGCAAAAAAAAAAAAAAAAAAAAAAAAAAAAAAAAATTGCTCATTTCATTTTTTTAAAGAAAAAGAAAGTCTTGAAATTGCTTTAAAGAAAGCTTTATTTACCACATACACTTTAAGAATGTACTGTAAACTCAGCGAGATCTAAAAAGCGTTTCAAATACAAAGCTAAAAACTAAACTAGTAGCATGTCTAAAACCCACACTCTAAAACTTTTAAAAACATTTATATTAGTTTGTTCTTAATCCTAAAAAAAACAAAAAACAAAAAAAGTTCACATTTCAAGTTATAAACTTACCTCAGTAGTGTACATGAAATGGTTGTGAAACAGTAGAAACAGGCAAGACCACAGACAGCGGGGCCGCTGTTGCTTTACTGGCTGCCACCAAGGCTTGTTTTTAAGGTGGTTGCCATGTTGACTTAGAGCACTTCTTCCTTTTATTATTATTAGCATTGTTATTATTATTATTTTTTGCAAATATTTTCTAGGCACTTGTAAAATACAGTAAGAACATGGGGTCAGTGTTTCATCTGAGGACCTCCGTGTCAGTCCTTGGCAGGAAGCAAAGTGCTTTTTCTTTTCACACAAGTCAAGGGATTAAAAACCTGATACAAGTTGCCGTTTATGGGGTCACTCATCCCAGCATGCCCGTGTGGGTGCATCCTCAGAGCATGGCGCAGCGACTTCATGCTGTTCAGCAAGGATGGAGAGGGATGCTTAAGAGGCCTTAGCTGGCACTTGATAACATTATAGAATAGTTAAATAAATAGTCCTTTATATATAAAAATTCATCCCATCAAGATAAAGGGGGGGGGGGGGGAAGAAGATGACACCTGGGAATCTCTTAATTTAAAAAAAGAGAAAAAAATTAAACTATGTAAGAGCACTGCTAGGGCATGGTCCCAGTATTAGTCCACATAATAGAGTTAAGCCAGACAGCAAAACTCTGGTGGGACGATTCTGTTGGGCTGTGATGACATAAAATATGACTGTGTATCTGTTACATTATTGCACACCTCGCGTCCTCGACTGAGCCTTTTAAAAAGATGCAAGTTGATGTAATTCATAAAACCAGACGGCGATATTAACATGTTACTGTATTTTACATTCACTCTGCCAAAGAAAAGCCTTTAAACAGGCACAAAACACTGCATCTGTGTATTTACTTCCTAAAAAAGAAACACACACACACTTTTAATAACATTGAAATAAAACCGCAACGTCTCGCATTTACACTACAGGTCGTGAACTTTGGCAACACAAAAGGACTACAAGCGAGCGCCAGAAGTTATTTACAAACTCCCCCTTCACTCCTACTGCCGTGTGCGCCCCACGTTCACCTACCAAATGCAGCGCAGTGGAGGGAAGCCATGTTCCACAAACACAGAGCTCCCAGCATCCCTGACGACAGCAGGCGTTCTGTGGGGAACAGACGGCAGCTAGACGCGCCTTAACTCCCTGCGGACAAGTCTTGAAGCTCTTGTCTATAATCACATACATTCTTGGTCTCCAAAAACTCAAGACTTTAAAAACCAAAGCATTAGAAAGTTAAAAGTTTCATACTGAACAATTAAATAGCCATGCAAAGACGCTTCAGACAAACATGTTAAAACCTTGTCCTGTGCGTACTCTGCTACTGAAAACAGAGAGAGAAGGCAATGCCTCCCCGAAAAAAGCAATATAAAGTAAAGTAAAAAAGACCCCAAAACAATCCCAGGAAGTAGTATAAAAGGCATCAGTTGTCTTCTCTATCAGAATTATCCATTTTTTAAAAAAAAGATATGCCGAACTTCAGTGTCGATAGGGGAGGGGTGGGGGTGTGCATAGTTAACACTAAAGACTTTAGAGAGCGAGCCCAAACTAATGAGTGCTTGTGACGGCAGCCCAGTGTTCGGACTTTGGGTGTGAGGAATTCCATTTTGGCCTAAGAACAAAACAAAACAAAACCACAACAGCAACAAAAACCCGCCAACCAAACCACCTCCTGCCCCCCCAAAAAACCCACCCAGAAACATGATGAGAATACACAGCAATATCGTCAACCCTTAATGCCAGTGGAAATACAGCAGAGAATTTTTTACTCGTTTTTAAATTGCACTTTCCAGCATCACCTTGAAAATAAAATAATGTTTTATGTAGCAATTTCAAAGCACTACAGTTTGTGTCTTTAAATAGTGAATATAGTTTTCACAATAGTTCCTTAGATGCTCGGGTGTGCTTTTTTTTTTTTTTTTTTTTTTAAATATAGCTGATATATTCTGAAAGGTCCTACAAAATAGAAAACTCTGGAGTGCAGAAGTTAAGAAAATAACCTTCATACTGAAAATATATCCTTAAAAAAACAAAACCAAACCTCTGTACAAATTTTAAAAGATGGTATTAAGGCGTGAGGCATCGCAAGTCTCTTAGAAATGTATGAACATGGGCCTGCTAAGTCGAAAAGTCTTTTTTTTTTTTTAAACCAAAAACTGGTGAAAACTTCATAGATATAAAATATCTCAATGTGATATATTTGATAACATTCTTCACTTGCAGACTTTGCAGGTGTGCCGATCTGACACGTTCTTTCTTCATAAATAATAAAGTGTTCCTTCAGCGGTGTTTGGTGGCTTGCCTCGGTCCCTGGTCTCAGTAAGTCTGGTAGACGTCATGGATGGGCACCTGGAGGGCGGCGGGGAAGGCCTGAGGTATGTAGCCGGCGTAGCCCCCGTACACGGCGGCCGCAGCAGCGTTCTTCTGTAGTGTGGCGATCGTGGCGGTGGCCGGAGCAGCAAAGGGGACGTAGCTGGCCCCGTAGATGCCAGCGGCAGGGATTCGCTGAACGTTTGGTGCCACGGTGTACACAGGAGTTATCGGACGGCCCTGCGAGACAAACAAAGCCCTTCCTAAGCGAACAGGTTCCTCATCTATGGAGTAATGTGCAGCCCACAGCCGGGAGGGAGGAGAGGTCTAGGTAAGGAGGAGGCGGAAAGCTGAGAGACAGTCGCTGCAGGAGGAAGAGGTTAGACAGAGAAAAACAAACAAACAAAACCAAAAAAACCCACTTCACTCTTGAATGCTTGATGCGGAGACGGATAGTGAGGGAGCTGGGAACCTGTCCTGAGAACACTAAGTCTAATATGTCCTGGAATGTGTCTGCTTTTCTGTCTGAAAGCGCAGTGCACCAAGTTTCCAAATGGTGGGGGGTGGGAAGGCTAAGGGCAGGATTGTGATTCTCTAAGAACCATGGATTTAGTTCTGGATTTGGGGTAAAAATAAAACAACACACCGTGAATAAAGTATTCGATGTGCCTTATGTTTTACAGAACGGTGGTGTCTTCTCTGCACCTTACTCTACTGTCTTCAGACTATGTAAACGGGGATATATGAAATGAAAATTTACATTTGAAAAGCAAGATTGTTTTCCCCTTTCAGTGTTGAGGATTTGAACCTAGGACACCTCAGACATAATTGACAAATGACCTGCAGCTCCTGTGCTGCATTATCATCACCACCATCATCATCATCACCATCACCACCATCATCATCACCATCACCACCACCATCATCACCATCACCATAATCATCACCATCACCACCATCATCATCACCATCACCACCATCACCATCACCATAATCATCACCACCACCATCATCACCACCACCATCATCATCACCACCACCACCACCACCATCATCATCATCATCATCATCACCACCATCCCCACCATCATCAAACAGAGATAATATCGCTCTCTGCCATACAAGCCTTGAACTTCCCACGCCCCTGCTTTGGCCTCCCAAGTAACTAGAATTACAGGCCTGTGTTCCCAGGTATGGCTGCCTCCTAGATATTTTTTCCCATTGTTTTGGGACAGTCTGGCCACCAATGAACTACATCTCAATGATAATTCTCAAGCCTTCATCTTCACGCCTCTACTTCCCAAACACTGGGACTCTCAGATTCTAGTAAAAGATTCAGTTATGTCTATCACAAAACCTAGAAATCAGACTCACAAAAACTATGTTCAAAATGACTTCCAACTTAAGAACCTTTTTTCTAACGTAATAAAAATAACTATGGCAGTTTCTCAGAAAATTGGGAAGCTGGGCATCGTGGTGGTGCACGGCCCCTTTAATCTCAGCACTCGGGAGGCAGAGACAGGTGGATCACTGTGAGTTTGAGGCCAGCCTAGTCTACAGAGTGAGTCCAGGACAGCCAAGGCTACACAGAGAAACTCTGTCTCAAAAAAAAAAAAAAAAAAAAAAAAAAAAAAAGAAAGAAAGAAAGAAAAAGAAATTGGGAATAGTTCTACCTCAAGACCCAGCTTTACCACTCCTGGGCATATACCCAAAATATGCTTCACCAAACCACAGGGACATTTGCTCAACTATGTTCACAGCCACTTTATATGTAATAGCCAGAAACTGGAAACAACCCAGATGTCCCTCAACTGAAGAATGGATAAAGAAACTGTGGTACATTTATACAATGGAATACTACTCAGCTATTGAAAACTAGAGCATCATGACATTTGCAGGCAAATGGATGGAACTAGGAAAGGTCATCCTGAGTGAGGTAACCCAGACCCAGAAAGACAAGCATGGTATATAAACTCACTCCTAAGTGGATATTAGCCATGTAGTACAGGATAACCATGCTGCAATACACAGACCCAGAGAAGCTAAGTAACAAGGAGGCTCAAGGGAGGATGTCTGAATCCTACTAAGAAGAGGAAATAAAAGACATTGGAAGTGGAGGGAGAGAGGGAACTAGTTGAGAGAGCAGGTGGAGAGGGGGATGGGGGGGATCAGGTGTGGGGAGAGCAGGGATGGGGGGTGTGAGAGGGCTGGGAGTGAGAGGCGAAAGTGGTGTTGAGATATCTCGGGGACAAGCTGGAGACCTGGGATGGAGGAGGATCCTTGGAAGATATGGGGGACACTAGTGGAGACTCCTAGCATCGGGGATACTGAGACTGAAGTGGCCATATCCTGTAGCCAGGCAGGCCTTCCGGTGGGGGAAGAGGCACACCCACCAAAGCTCTGATCCAAAATTTGTCCTGCCTACAAGATATGCAGGGATAAAAGATGGAACAGAGATTGAGGGAACGGCCAACCATTGACTGGCTCAACTTGAGACCCACCCCATGGGAGAGAGCTAACCCCTGACACTGTTAATGATGCTCTGCTACCCCTACAGACAGGAGCCTAGCGTAACTGTCATCCGAGAGGCTCCACCCAGCAGATAATGGAAACAGATGCAGAGACCCACAGCCAAACATTTTAGGTGCAAGAGTTAGGGGAAGGACTGAGGGAGCTGGAGGGGCCAAGGACAACACAAGAAGATCTACACAGCCAACTAACCTGGGCCCATGGGGAATCATAGAGACTGAATCACCAACCAAAGAGCATGCATGGGCTGGTCCTAGGCCCCCTACACGTATGCAACTGATGGGCTGCTTGGTCCTTAAGTGGGTGCGCTAACAATTGGAGCAGGGGGCCATCTCTGACTTGAACTCTGCTGGCTCTCTCTGGATCCTGTTTCCCTAGCAGGGTTGCCTTGTCCTGCTTCAGTGAAAGAGGAGGTGTTTAGTCCTGATGCAACTTGATGTGCCAGGGTGGGTTGGTCCCTGGGGGTGGGGGTAAGAAGAGGGGAAGGGGGTCTGGGGGAAAGGGGATGGGCGGGTGGGACGGGGAGGATAAGAGGGAGTGGGGTAGCAACTGGGACGTAAAAATGAGCAAATAAAAAAATTACTGAAAAAAAAAATGCTACTACAGTGATGATGACACACATGGTCTTTCAGGCACTGTTCTTACAGCCTTATTTGTATGATTTTATCAAGTCATCAAATCTTTAGTCAAGGCCATCTGGTGGTAGCACATGTGTTTAATCCAGCATTCAGGAGGTAAAGGCAGGAAGATTCTTGGGAATTTCAGGCCATCCAAGGCTATAAGTGACACCCTGTCCCAACCTGGAGCTGGAGTTGCAGGCAGTTGTGGGTTCTGGGAACTGAAGAACTAAACCTGGGTCCTCTGAAAGAGCATTACATACTCCAAACTGTTGAGCCATCTCTCCAACCTTCTAAAATTGAATATTATACAGAGTGTGATGTTTTTAAAAATTATTTTTAAGAGGTTTTGAGTTGTGGGTTGTGTTTGGACTACATACCTAGACCTTATCTCAAAACCAAAAGATAACAAAAAAGAAGGCCCTAAATTGAACTTAAAAAAAAAAAAAAAAAATCACATAGTAACATGCTGGTGCATGAATAATCCCAATTGGTTTAACCCCTTCTAAGTGAAGCACTCAAGACTTAGTTTAGAGTAGGAAAGGGCAAGTGACTAGCTATGACAAATCGTATGCCTGGCCATTGGAAAATCACCGAGACACTTGTACACAACAGGACAGCCCAGCTCAAATAACATGCAACCTTCAGGACTCTAGCACAGACAGGAACTTCTGCTTTTCAAAATGCACATCCTGTTAATTCTTGTCCAATGGGTTGAGAGGCCTGGGGCATTTGTACTTATCACTCACTCACTCAGAGAGAAATAGTTTTAAGATTATTTTTTCCTCCCTGCTCAACAGATGCCCCGCCACGGGCTACACAAGGAGGGTGCTTAGGTCTGGAGGGCAGCCTTCCAAGAAAGGAGACACCGGCAGACATACGCCTCAGAATAAGGTATTAATGAGAGGCACAGGAGAGGCTCTCTAGGTAGGTGGGAGGGTGGAAGGGCAAACACGGTAGGATCAATGTGGAAAGAGAGGGCAATCATAGTGTGAGTCACGGATGGAGGAGAGGAAGATTTTCTATATCTCCTCCATTTTAAAAAATGAATTACATGCCCACTCGTCCATTTTTAAAAATCTTTCCTATGAATTACATGCCCACACAGCCCCTTTTGGGCGTGTATATGTGTGTGCACACGGGGTCAGAGGTTAGCTGTGTGTCACAGTGCACGGATGGAGGGAGGTCCGAGTTGGCTCTCTCCCACCGTGTGGGTCCTGGGGATTGAACTCAGGTCATGAGGTTTGGAAGCAAGCGTCTTTACCTGCTGAGCCATACTAGTCCCATATAGATATATATGTACTTTTAACAATAATAAACTTTTAAAAATCTTCATAGAGCTAAACATTTTTTTCTTGCTATTTCACATTAAATATTTTTTAAGAGCTAGGAGGGCACTGCAGTGTGTGTGTTGGGGGCGGGGAGACACTTGCCTGACATGTATAACACCCTAGGTTTGATCCCTTACCCTGGGAAAAATCAAATTTAAAAACCCTCGTATTTTTAAATATCATCCTACGGAGTATATTCTCAGTGCTGAATACTAAAGGAGGCTATGATTGAGAGAGGCTCCACGCAGAGATGACAGTAGCCACAGCAAGAACTCTGAGGGGCTCCATACGTAAATTACTGGCCACTGGGCAAGAACTCTACCTGGAAAGGTGGCGGTGTAGATACAGTAGGAATGACAGCGGCGGCGGCGGCGGCAGCGGCGGCGGCGGCAGCGGCAGGGTCAGGCTGTACGGCAATGGGGCTGATCATGTGTTCCATCGTGTGGATCTTGCCATCTTCAATTATTTTAGGGGCTGGGGCTGCCTGGAACATGGAGTACTGGGCACCGATGGCAGGGATGGCCACTGCGAAAGAAGCGGGGACAAGACAGGTGCATCACTGGCAGAATCCCAGGTTAGTAGTCACGTAGCTCTGCACATTCACAGGGCTCTGCTCGGCTGGGTTGGCACCACACCGGGACAGAGCTCCTCCACAGAGGAGCATTCTGAGTGAGGTTTCTGCACTGACATTTCCCAACAAGTGTGAGTGTGAACTCTCCTGATCCTCACTTTCATTACTCGCCACAGACAAAGCCCTTCGCATGCTTACAAGGCCTTAAGAAGCAGGCTGAGCTAAGGTGTCGTTCTGACAGCTTGGAGACGTGCGTACACCCTCCCCACCTTTGTACTTCTTGGTAGCATTACTGATGCAACCGGAGGGGTGGGGGTGGAGCAGGACTGAGTGGAAAACGGAAAAGCCTCCGACGTGCTAACATCCACTTATAGCAGTGAAGCAGGGTGTGACTGGGCTTTCACTAGAACCTGCCAACTCAAATAATTTCTGTGAGTAGAGTCCAAAGGAACGGCCTCAAGCAGAGATTCAAACAGATAGAGTTACCGAACACCAGTGTGCAATATCAAGAGATCAAAAGAAGAGATGCTGGACCCGGTTTGGGAGCTTGTGTGTGTGTGTGTGTGTGTGCATGGTGTGTGTGTGTGTGTGTGTGTGTGTGTGTGTGTGTGCATGCTGTGTGTGTGTGTGTGTGCATGCTGTGTGTGCTGAAAGGATAGGCAGAACACAGAATGTACACACTCAGAGTCCTTTCATGTATGTTTTCTCTGCAGCTATAAGCACGTTTCTTCTACTAAGATGGCTATGATCAAAGGCAAAGAGACAGGATGGCCATAACATAAACAGTGGCTTGGCCACTCACCTAAAGTGAAGACGGCACTGAATTCCTTCAGCGCTTTAAACCTATGTTCCAAATCCCCATGTGCCAACTCCTTGCCTCTTATCTAGGGGAAGAAGGGTGCAAGAAGCAGAAGAGCAGGTGACCGTCAAAAGTTCCCTTTCCTACCCTCAGGGAGGCCAAGGCCTGAGAGAGAACCATTCCAGCTAGCTACAGGACTTTCTCCATGGCTTCGGAGGTTAGCGTGTGGAGAAGCTGCAGAGAGTGAGTCTGCCAAACTCACCAAACACAGGACCCTGTTGTAGAAGCCTCACCTCTCAGATAACCACAGGAAAACTGACACTGTTTGCTCTGGAAAAGAAGTTTCCACTTTTTCTCAAAACTGGCAATACCCAGGCCCCTCCGCTGCCGCACAGCTGGCACGCAGCTCTGTGATGGAGGGCTTACCTACCTTCACAAGGGAAAGACATTCTGGATGACGGAAGAACCAGGGAACTTCATTCTTGTCTCATCTTTGCCTCACCCCCACTCCTGACCCTGCCTTACCTGGTCACAGACAGAGAAATGGCCAGAAGACTGGTGGTGACACATGTCTGAAAAACTCCCTGACATTCTAAGGTGAGCGTGGCCAGAATTAGTTTGATCCCATAAGAAGGTGGTGCAGGGGTGGAGGTGGGAAGACATCCCCTAAGAAGGTGGTGCAGGGGTGGGGGTGAGGAGACGTCCTCTAAGAAGGTGGTGCAGGGGTGGGGGTGAGGAGACGTCCCCTAAGAAGGGGGTGCAGGGGTGGGGGTGAGGAGACGTCCCCTAAGAAGGGGAGGCAGGGGTGGAGGGTAAGGAGATGTCCCCTAAGAAGGTGGTGTAGGGGTGGGGGGGGGTGAGGAGATGTCCTCTAAGAAGGTGGTACAGGGGTGGGGGGTGGGGAGATGTTCCCTAAGAAGGTAGTGCAGGGGCGGGGGTGAAGATATGTCCCCCCTAAGAAGGTGGTACAGGGGTGGGGGGGCTGGGAGGTGTCTTTTAGCAGCAGGGGAGAGAACCTGTGTGTAGGACAGATTTAAGAGCCATGAAGACTAGGATTCACTTCAAAGAGAGGGTTGAGGTTTTGGACCAAATGATGCGTTTGCTCTGTTTTCACTGACCTGTGCCAGGTTTAATGGCAACTGGATTGACAGCAGAGATTTCCAAATTCGGCACAAGTTCGTATCCTTTTTCCTGCTGTTTTCCTTTGCCTTCGTGGTATCGGCTATATATGCCACGGCCAGCAGAGTATCCTCCGAGGTAGGAACCCCTGGGCCCTGGGGTTCTGTTTCCAGCCGCGCCTCGCCCTCGGCCTCTTACGCTGCCTGCTTAATAACAACAACAACAACACAACGAAGGGTGAGCCAGCAACAGTGACGGACCACAGGGATGCTTCTGACAAGCCATTTTGGTCTAATTTGTCATTCTAATCTGCCTGCTCGCTGTGAGGTGAGCTCCAAGGATTGTAATTGCAACTTCAGTTTTAGGGTTTAAAAAATTTTGATCTGTTAAGGGATATATATCCATCCCTTTCAGTGCTTAAGAAAAAAAAAGCAGAGGATATTAATTCAGACCCAGGGAACAGGGCTGTGGCCTTTGAACCTATGCTATGTTTTCTATCGTCATGCTTGGTTTTATAGTCTCAGTGACTATAAGGAACCATGGCTGGGCCAACCAACACCTTAAGACTTAACTTCAGAAGCGGTAAGCCAGGCTGACCTCAAACTAGGAATCCTCTTGCCCCACCCTTTCGAATGCTGGGATTGCAGGGCCAGCCACCGCCATGTTAGGGCTCAGAATCAGATTTTAACACAACCTCCAAGGGATAGGCAGACCGGAACCAGCATGGGTTAGGCCCTTGCAAGGGACAAATGGTCCCAATGATGTGACTGCGCACCCAAAGGAGTGTCTCTCTCAGTACTGCAACAGTGACTTTGAGTCAGCACTCAGAGACTCAACCTTGCTAGGAAGAGCCTAGCAAGCTGCAGCCTTGCTTTATCTGACGTCCCTGCCTAGGGTCTGGACACCCAGGGGCCCCTCAAGAGAAGAGTCTCCACTAACTTTTTACGAAGTAGTCCCTGTTGGGCCCGATGAGCGCGTTGTAGGGGTAGCCATAATAAGTCAACGTGTAGGGATCACAGGAGTACACATAGCTGGGTTGCTGCGCTGCCACCTCAGTCGAGCCACCACCGCCCTTGGCTGCCTTCTGGTAGCGCGAGTACTGCTCTTTGTCCACAGGCTTGGCCAGCGTGACCTCCAGGCAGGAGCCCTCCAACTCCGTGCCATTGAGGTTGTTCATGGCGTGCACGGCGTCCTCGCGGCTAGTGAAGTGCACGAAGGCGTAGTCACGGATCTTCTTTACCCTTTCCACGCATCCCGGGTTGAACTGGCCGAAGCTCCTCTTGATGGTCTCCTCCGTGGTCTCGATCATGAGGTTGCGCACGTAGAGTATTTTCACTGTCTGCATTACATCCTCGTCCACATCGATCTCGGGCTCGGCCCAGTCCACAGCGATCTGGTGGCCCCACAGTTGGATACGACCCGGCATGAGCTTGCGACGTGCCATTGCCGCAGCACGATGGCTCTCATACTCCACGAAGGCGAAGCCTCGGTTTTTCATCTTGTCCGCCGCACTGGCGTACACGATCACATTGAGTACGCCCTCGGTGACCTTGGCGATCTCCTCCAGGATCTCTCCGCGCTTCTTCATCTTGGGGATGCCGCCAATGAAGAGGCGGCAGTTGTCCACGCTGCAGCACACCCCCAGCAGGCGGCCCGGGCGGATCTCGTAGTTGTTGAGCTCACGAACAGCTCGCTTGGCCTCGTGCTTGTGGCAGTACATGACGAAGGCATAGCCTCGGTTCTTGCCATCGAAGTCCATCATGAGGCGTAGCTCGTAGATGCGGCCTACGGTCTCGAACACAGGCACCAGCTCGTCTTCATACACGTCGCGCGGGATCTTGCCCACGAAGACCTCACAGCCGCGCTGGGGGTGCGGGCCCTCCCAGCCGGGCGGGGGTCCACCGTACTTGCGCTGCCCGTTCTCCTGCACCATGCTGTAGCCCGTGCGCTCCATCAGCGCCAAGAGCGCAGCCTCGTTGGGCGCGCCCGCCACGCCCTCTGGCACCTTGGCGGAGGACCCCACTGTTGGATCGCTGTTCATGGCTGTGGTGGAATCTTCTGCGGTCATAATGTCAGAGGCATGCACAGCTGGTGGAAACCTGCAAAAGAGAAAGGAGGAGTGTGAGGTGGGGAGCCCTGCGGGGACTTCGTCCTGACCTCGCCTACTTTGTTTCTGATCACACTCAGTGGTGATGCATGTGTGTGAACAGGCAGGTCGTGGGGTACATGCTAGGCAAGTGGTCTACCACTGAGCTACGCCTCCAGACCCAGAGCAGTGTGATTGTTAGAGCAGACTTCAAAGAGGCGTTTTCCTACAAGGTGGATTTTGAGCTGCCGTGCTTAAGTTTTCAACAGGAAATGGGATGTCTCAGCTGCTGCGGAGTTGTCCTAGTGGCGGCTAGTCAGATTTTTTACAATTTATCCAGGCAAAATCTTGTGAACCTTTCACAGATTTGGACTCAGTCCATGAACAGACAGGTTAATTCGGGAGGCTGTGAAGCAAGTTCTCTAGGGGAAAAGGCACCATAGGGTTCAAAGAAATAGCACCTGTGTTCTTAGTTTACCTTCTCGGCCTTTGAGCACACTCACCGACACTAATCTCAGCTTACTTGTGGGGAGAGAGACTCAGAACTTGTGCAAATTGCCCTAGTTCTTACAGGAACCTCGGTTTTCTTCAGAACTGTGCTGTGCAAAGCAACATTTACTAATTTAGGCAGGCTCTCACTCACTCGCCCTAAAATGACCTGGAACTCATTCTGTGGCTGGGGTCCACGGCAGTTGCTCGAGCCCAGCCTGCTGAGTGCTGGGACTACAGATAGAAGCCACCAACAGCCCAACCCTTTGTTTATTTTGTTGGTTAAAGGCCAGGACTTGGTAAGTAGCTTAGTGTGGCCTTGAACTCAGGACAAACTCCTGCCTCACCCTACCCCTTCCCTCCCACCACCCCACCCCTGCCAAGTTCTGGGAATATAGGTGCCAGTCACCACACCTGGCTTGATACAATTTCAGGGGAGATGAAAGGACAGATGTTGTTAGCCATCTGAGACTAATAGAGCTTAAATAGGGGGCAAAAAAAAAAAAAAAAAAATAATAATAATAATTAATTAATTAAAACTCTGATTTAAATTAAGTAGCCATGGGTGGCAGTGGTTTATTTAGAGAGCATAGCATAACGATTCCATTAAAAGTTGCGAACAGGCCAGGCATGGTGGCACACTCCTCTAATCCCAGCACTCAGGAGGCAGAGGCAGACAGATCTCTGTGAGTTTGAGGCCAACATGGTCTACAAAGAGAGTTCCAGAACAGCCAGGGCCACACAGAAAAACTCTCTAGCAGGTTAGGTGTGTGTGTGTGTGTGTGTGTGTGTGTGTGTGTGTGTGTGTGTGTGTGTGTGTGTGTGTGTGTGTGTGTGTGTGTGTGTGTGTGTGTGTGTGTGTGTGTGTGTGTGTACAAGTAATGCTTGTATAATGCAAAGTTCTGAATAACCTTTTTTTTAAAAAATAAGATTTATTTATTATATATAGTGCTCTGCCTGCATGTATGCTTGCCCACCAGAAGAGGGCACCAGATCTCATTATAGATGGTTGTGAGCTACCATGTGGTTGCTGGGAATTCAACTCTGGACCTCTGGCAAGAGCAAACAGTGCTCTTAATCCGCGAGTCATCTCTCCAGCCCCTGAATAACTTCTTTTCTTTTCTTTCTTTTCTTCCTTCCTTCTTCCCCTCCCCCTCCTCCTCCTTCTTCTTCTCTCCCTCACCCCCCCCCCCCAAACAGGATTTTTCTGTGTAGCAGCCTTGGCTGTCCTGGTCTCACTCTGTGGACCAGGCTGGCCTCAAACTCAGAGATCTGCCAGGCTCTGCCTCCTGAGAGCTGGGATTTTAAAGGCGTGCGCTGCCACAGGCCAGCATCTGAATGAATTTTTAAAAGACGAAATCCATCTCATTATTGGATAAACGAAATCTACAGAAAATCAGGAAGTGGGTTGGAGAGATGGCTTAGCAGTTGGAAGCTGCTCTCCTAGAGGATTCAGATTTGATTGTCAGTACTCACGTGGTAGCTCACAACTGTCTGTGATTCCAGCTCCAGGAGATCTGAAACCTGCTTTTGGCCTCTGCAGGCACTAGATGGTTATGTGGTGCAAACATTCATACACGCAGGCAAAACATCTCTACACATAAAATAAAATACCAACAAGAAAGAAACAAGACCGACGACTAAGTGTCCATCCAACGATTGCCATCATAAATAAAGCTTTCTTCACCTTTTTTTTTTCTATTTTGTGGGCTACTGTCTCAGGTGTGGCTTCTTCCTTTCTGTGGCTCCATGTTTTAGAAACACCCCGACACATTCTCACTCTTTGTAAAATGCCACTTCAACAACGGCCAAGGTTCCATCATTTAACTAGAAGCAGGAGCACACCACAATTTACTCTTAAAATTGTGCACGAGATAATTCAGGAAAAAGTCAAGAACTATTAAGTATTAAGGTGTCTGAGGATGTACTGGCCATTGGACAGTGCTTGCCTAGCGAGCATGTGAGGCCCTGGGTTCAACACCCAGTACCACAAACAGGAGAGAAAGAAAAAGAAGAGCTAGGTACAGTGTTACACACCCGTAGTTCCAGGGCTCACAAGGCAGAGGCAAGAGGGCTGTGGGTTTTGAGTCAACTCACAGAGCGAAAGCCTGTCTCAAAAAGAGTGAAAGAACCTTCAACTTCACACCGACACACAAGACGGAGACGTGGATCTGCCACACAGTGCCAGCACGTTCTTCTGGCTCATTTGCAAGAGCAGTTGGGCGTTTAGTTAGAGGCAGGCCCTGTAGCCAGGCCGCATGACTGTCCAGGTCCTAACCAACCCTTCCTGATTGCAGGATTAGGAGGAGGGCACTTAAACACCGTTAAGTGATATCATTGCCTACTTGCCACTGGGCGTGGCTCTGCCCAGGGTAAAAGGGCACACCCCCTCGCCCTTCCCTCTTCTCTTCTTCTCTGTTGCTCTCCGTCCTCCATTTTCCTTTCCTTTTATTCTTTTTTAAGATTTATTAATTATTTATGCAGTGGTCTTTATGCACACCTGCACACCTGAAGAGGACATCAGATCACATGATAGATGGTTGTGAGCCACCATGTGGTTGCTGAGAATTGAACTCAGGACCTTGGGAAGATCAGACAGTGCTCTTAACCTCCGAGCCATCTCTCCTGCCCCCTTCTCCATTTTCTTACCTCTCTCTCTTTTTATTGTTTCTATTTCTCCCTCCCCCTCTCTCTCTGCCTCTCCCTTTTTTTCTCCCCATGCTCATATAATAAACCTCAATATCCTATCTGTAGTGTGGTGCATATTTCATATTATATCTCATATTTCATGGTATTTCAGCCATTATATGAATCAGTTTCCCTTCCTGTAAATGGGAATCCTAATAATAGTATCAATTTTAGCACAACAAATGAGCTAATAAGTACAAGATGCTTTGGTGGTTTGAGTGAGAACTGTCCTCATAGTCTTGGTCCCCAGTTGGTGGTGTGTTTGGGGCAGTTTGGGAGGTGCGGCCGTGCTGGAGGAAGTGTGTCAGTTAGAGAGCAGAAGGCCTTGCCCTACTTGCAGCCTCTTTGCTTAGTGCTTGTGGCTCCAGATGTGAGCTCTCAGTTGGCTGTTCCAGCCTGCTGGGCTGCTGCTGGCTGCTACACTGTTCTGGCCATCTTGAATTCTAACCCTCTGGAACCATTAGCCAAATAAACCTTTTAAAAACAAGTTGTGTTGGTAATGTTATCTTATCACAGGAACAAAAAAAGTAACAGACATAGATGCTCCCACATGAGTCCAGGCTGGCTTTGAACTCACGTTCCCCCTGCCTTAGCCTTCCCAGAGCTGAGATTACATATAGCTAGCTATGCACTACCATGCCCAGCTTGAACAAGAAGCTTTGACCTATGCCTCGAACACTGCAATAGCTCAAGAAATGCAATATAATCTTTGATTCAAATTGTGGTGACAACTCATGCCAATTGTTTGAGTTTTACAGTGATTTTAAAGACAGATTTTTCTCAGTTAGAAAAAAAAAATCTTTGGGGGACGGGTGAGACAGTTCAGTTAGTAAAGGCACTTGCCACCAAGCCTGACCTTGGGACCCATATGGTGGAGAAGACAAACCCTGCAAGTTGTTCTTTGATTTCCACACACACATGCCCAGCTTCCCTAGCTATACAAATAAATGTAATAAAAAAATTTAAAATGATCTGGGCATGGTGGTGCACGCCTTTAATCCCAGCACTTGGGAGGCAGAGGCAGGTGGATCGCTGTGGTCTACAAAGCGAGTCCAGGATAGCCAAGGCTACACAGAGAGACCCTGTCTTGAAAAACCAAAACCAAAACAAACCAAACCAAACCAAAAACAACAACAAAAGTATCTTTGGATAAGGCTTCCTTCTATTTATTGATCTTGCTCCAGTGCTTGCAAGTTAGCTTGGCCACAGCTCCTCGTCGTAAGGGCTTTCTCAGAGTCACTAGGAATGACACACTGGCTCCTCTAACCTCAATGCCAGACTTGAGTGTGAGAACCTCTCTCCTTCCAAATGGAAGATGACCATGTGTAGCTTAGGAGACTGTTCAAAACCAGTGACTTGCAATGGAGGACGCCAAATACATACATAAACATAGGTACCACCAAGGGAGATTCTGTGTGTTAAAACAGGGAAAGCATGTCACTGATAGACAGTCACAGGAATAGAACTTACACCTTAGTGCGCGCACACATACACCCTTTAAAACTTGAGCTGTTTCAGAGAGGCAAAAAGAAAGGGAAAAATAAAATAAAACTGGGATTTTGATAGAGGCCCTTAAACAATGACATGCCTTTAAAAATGTGTTTATTGTATTTTCTATTTATGTGTGTACGTATGTATGTGTCTGTGTGTATGTGCATGTGGGTGCCTGTGGAGAGCAGACCAGGGCATCAGATCCTCTGAAACTTGAGTAACAGGACGTTGTGAGAAGTCTGATGGGGGTGCTGTGAACTGAACCTGGATCCTCTACACTGATGGGGCTGCTGTGAACTGAACCTGGATCCTCTACATTGATGGGGGTGCTGTGAACCGAACTTGGATCCTCTACAAGAGCAGTAAGCCCTCTTACCCACTAAGCCATCTCTCCAGCCTCCCAAATGTCAGACCTTTGAAAATGTCATACTTGCCTATAACGCACAAGGTCTTGGGTTTGATCCTCAGCATTGAAAACAACAGACAGGCAGATGACGTGAGATGCTGGGTCAGTTCAGCACATTTATGAAAATCTTATAGTCTACACTCTCCATTCTCTTATCAGCCACAGCTAAATAAGGTATACAAAATACTGATCTGTAAATTGTGAGGCCAAAAGTTTAGACATAATAAAAGGTAATCATTTACTTTTAATGCCTCAAAAAAGGCCACTACGGGGCTAACATTTCGCTTCTCTCCAACCCTATAGCAGATTGGACTTGGGACGACTCTTCCTGCTTTAGATGGGGCTCAGCGAATTCCAGCCATGGACCAAATATGGTCAGCCATTTGTTTAGGATAAGGTCTTATTCATAAAACCATGTCCTTAATGTGGGGTGGGGGTGGGGAGAAAGTACTGCTGATGGCTGTCGTGGAGCGCTGCAGAGCCGAGTAGTTGGAATGCAGGCAGTATGGCCCACACAGCCTACGGTGCTCTCTCTCTAACCTGGTCCCTGGTTTTGGTGTACAGAGCCCATTACTGTATATGTATATGGAACGGTCAGAGTGTGGCAGCTTAGCAAAGCTGAGTAATGTAGGCGCGGCTCCCTAAGTCTATTCACTTTCCTTCTCTCCTGTTTCCCAGGTTGATTAACGGCGGCTTAATTTCAGGACCCTTGCAGGAATTCTAACGTATTGGCTTTCTGCATGTGCATGCTTGTGTGCATGTGTATGGGTGGGTGTAGAAGCCGGAGGTTCAATGTTGGGTGTCCTTCCTCCCATTGTTTGGCACCATAGTTTTTGAGGCAGGATTGCTTACTGAACCTGGAGCTTGCTGGTTTGGCTAGGCAGGCTGGCTACTAAGTGGCAGGGATCTACCATTCTCTGCCCACCAAATCCCACCCTCTACCATTGAGGCTGTGGCCAGTGCATTGCTGTGCCCAGCTGCTGATGTGAGGCCGTGGCCAGTGCTTTGCTGGGCCCAGCTGCTGATGTGAGGCCGTGGCCAGTGCTTTGCTGGGCCCAGCTGCTGATGTGAGGCCGTGGCCAGTGCTTTGCTGTGCCCAGCTGCTGATGTGAGGCCGTGGCCAGTGCTTTGCTGGGCCCAGCTGCTGATGTGAGGCCGTGGCCAGTGCTTTGCTGTGCGCAGCTGCTGATGTGAGGCCGTGGCCAGTGCTTTGCTGGGCCCAGCTGCTGATGTGAGGCCGTGGCCAGTGCTTTGCTGGGCCCAGCTGCTGATGTGAGGCCGTGGCCAGTGCTTTGCTGTGCGCAGCTGCTGATGTGAGGCCGTGGCCAGTGCTTTGCTGGGCCCAGCTGCTGATGTGAGGCCGTGGCCAGTGCTTTGCTGGGCCCAGCTGCTGATGTGAGGCCGTGGCCAGTGCTTTGCTGGGCCCAGCTGCTGAGGTGGGTGCTGGTATCCAAACCAGGCCCTCAAGCGTCCAGAGTAAGCACTTTGCACCCTCTCCCTAGCCACAACTCATTTAGTATGCAGCCTTTCGGTTTCTCTTTTCTCTGAACAGCTTGGCCTGTCTCAGGTTAGCCTCCAAATCATGGCAATCACCTCGCTCAGGCTCCTAAGTGCTGGTCTTTCAGGCATGCATCATCACTCCCTGATAGTTTCACACACACATGTAATATATTTCCATAGTTCCGTCCCCCCCGCTCCCACCCCTCGGTCTCCCATCTTAGCCTGCGCTGCAGTGGTAGTATTTATAAAATCCGGAAGAAGAGTTATCTGGTGAAAGGCGGTGGGATAGCTCGGCTTCCAACACTCATGTGTGAATGATAGTTTAAAAGATAAAGGAGGTTTTTATTGTTCATCTACGGACCCATCCACCCACCCATCCACCCACCCACCCACCCACCCACTCACCCACCCACCCATCCACCTATGCATCCACCTACCTACCCACCCACTCCAACATATTTTGAGTAACCCCTACCGGCGTGTCCTGTGCCAGCTGCAGGTTGTCCTTGTCCATGAGGCTCCCACATCCCAGCTAGGTGAATTGTGCTGAGACACAAGGAAGCTGAAGTCTAAGGTACTCTGCCCTCCTGCTTACTGACCAGGAACTGCTTTACAAGGGTCAAGCTTTAATTCTTAACCATTTGTTTCTAGCAAGGGTACAGTCCTCAAGGTCAACAACAGCCAGCCACTTCAAAATTTTGCTTTTCAAAATTAGGTCATGAGTTTGAGGGAAAACAAGGAGGGCAGGGTACATGGGAGAGATTAAAAGGAGAAAAAGAAAGAGGAAAATTGGTATAATTATATTTTAATTAAATAATATTTTAAAAAGGAAAAATAAATAGCCTTCATGAAGGGAGGGGAAGAAAGAAAAAAATTAGTCCAGGGGAGCTGCAGAGATGGCCCAGTGGTGGAATGTGCCTGTTGCCCAGTCACATGAGCGGGAGCTCTGACCCAGACAAACACACAGGCTGCGTGCCCTGTGAACATTTGTAACTTCAGCTCCAAGGAAGCCCACACCTGCTTCTGGTGTGCTCACTTGTATGTGTATATACACTCACTCACCCAAACACACACATGAAGACATATACAGATGCCAGCCTGGTCTACAAAGGGAGTCCAGGACAGCCAAGTCTACACAGAGAAAGCCTGTCTCGGAAAACAAACAAATAAACAAAACCCAAACAAACAAACAAAACCATACACAGACACACACAAACACATGCACTGATACTCAGACACAGACACACACACTCACACAAATACAGACACTCAGACACACAGACACACACTCAGACACATGTATACTCACTCATAGAAACATACACACAAACACACACACAGATACTCAGACACACATATACTCACATAAACACACACAGATATTCAGACACACATAAACTCACTCACACAAACACACACAGACATATAGACACTCAGACATACACACACACACACCCTCACTCTCAGCAGACACACACAGAAACACACCCCACACACACACACACTCTCACATAAATAAGCAAACAAATAAATAAATAGAAAACTAGCCTTGAAGGCCAGTGTGACATCACAAGCCTGCCATCCCAGCGTTAGGGAAGCGGAAGCAGAAGGACTGGCAGTGGAAGCTCATGCCCAGCAACGTGTCAAGTTCCCAGCTAGCCTTTATCCTGGGAAAACAAGACAGAAATCTAAGGAAAGTATTCCAGTGGTGGAGCAGGAGCCCAGCTGGTGCAAGGCCTGGAATTCACTTCCTAGCACCATGAAGAGGAGAGATTAGCCGGGCAGTGGCGGAGCCCTCCTCTAGCCTCGGCATTTGGGAGGCAGAGGCAGGCCGACCTCTGTGAGTTCCAGGACAGCCAGCGAGTGCAGCAAGGAGAAACTATCTCAAGGAAAAAAGAAAGGGATTAAAAATTAGCCTTGGAGTGGGTGTGGCAGCCCACACCTACAACCTCAGCACCCAGGAGGGTAAGGAAGAGGATCACGCCTTCTAGACGAGCCTGTCTTAAAGCAAAACAACACAAATAACCTAGAATACTCTCTTTAGAAAGGCAAGGGCAGGGACACACGACAGCTCACCGTGCAGGGCAGTGTGTGAGACGAATGCCAAATCCTGAACAATGACAAAAACCCTGAGTAAGGCAGAGGTGTGGACAGGGTTGATCCTAGGCTACAAGTAAACCAAACGTCTATCTAGGTAAATAGCACAGACTTTCTCAAGTTCACTTACATGGCAGGAGACAATTTTTCAGCCGACCAGGCAGAGCAACTCAGGTTTCAGAACAAGGTCGACCTTGACCCCTCTGGCAGCGAACGGCAGGGGATACCCTGTAAGCGCTTTTACAGTCATCATCTCGAAAGCCGGTTATGAAGCAGGCGGTGCTGTGCCCCGCTGCGCCCCGCGTATCTGGATGTCTCCCACCTCGCTCCAGTCCTCACGTCTGCAGGGGATAGTATTAGGGTCCCTACCTTAAGGCTAAAGGCACAGTGCAATTAAGTAGGATCATCAGAAACTGTGTCAGCCTGGCTCAGAGTTCACACCGGCCCCAGCTGCTCCAAATGATTGTCCTCTGAGGGCAAGCATTAAGTAAAATGGTAGGCGTAGGGCTCCTAGGTCAGAGCCTCAAAGTCAGGAACTGAGGAATGTCGCCATGAGAAAATTGAACTTGAACTTAAGGCAAGAATCCTGGCCCTCTAGAAGATTCTTGTGTTTACAGGAAAGCAAGCAAAAGGCAGCTTTAAACCAGTCAATGTGAGAAGCTGAGCCTGTGAGTTCTGGTGGAGACTGCTTCCCGGATGCCATTCACTACAGGTAAGCTTGCCAGCTGTGTCATTCTCCCCCGGTTATGTGGCTCGGGCATCCAAGTGTGAATTTGTTCCTCATCTAACCCTGGGCTAGAGCACTTTGCAGAGGGTGTTCCAGAAAGAACTAGAAAAGACTCGCCACACTGGATGCAAATGCTCCAAGCATCCTGGTGGATGCCAGATTCCTGGAGAGGCAGAACCCTCCCAACACACGGTCCCTTGGAGCAGGATGAAAACACGTAGCTCCTCCTTGCTGGTTGCTAGTCAAGTGAGCATGGCAGGGTATTTATTTGAAGGAACTCATTTGTACGGCTTGGCATATGCAACTGCATGAAACATTCAAAAATAAGCTGTTGCCACTCTGGACTCTGGGAGAACTTTTGTTCTGGGTCACATTTGCACTTACAAGCTAGACTCACAGCACAGATCCTCAGACACAAATTCTGTTTTTAGTCTGGTTCAGAGTATCTTTCATCCAGACTTTAGCTTTTAACTGGTCCAGCAAAGGTTGCCAATATATTTAGAACTATTTCCAGTGCTTAAAAACCAGTCTTTGAGCTGGGTATGGTGGGCACGTCTGTAATCCCAGCACTCGGGAGACAGATTACTGTGAGTTCAAAGCCATCCTGGTCTACAAAGTGAATCCAGGACAGCCAAGGACAGAATCCAGGATAGAGAAACCCTGTCTCGAAAAACCAAACCAAACCAAAAACCCAGTCTTTATCTGTGACCAAAAGCTAGTATGACTTTATTCTAGAATTACGTGGATTGCCAGTTAATTTTGGTTCATAGCTCTGTGAAGTGTGTGTATATGGTGCTCTGTGTGTGTGTGTGTGTGTGTGTGTGTGTGTGTGAGAGAGAGAGAGAGAGAGAGAGAGAGAGAGAGAGAGAGAGAGAGAGAGAGAGAGAGAGAGAGAGAGCGCACGCTCTGTCCCATGAATTTTGACTTGCATTCCCACACTCAGCACTCAGGTGGTTTAGACAGCAGCTACCTGAGAGGTTTTAGTGACATTTGAAGACAACTGACTCACACACTAGAAAGGTTAGCAGCTGCTATTGTTGTTTTAAAGAGTATCACTTAAGTGGATTAAGTGGATCATGCCTATAAACCCAGCACTCAGGAGTCTGAGGAAGGAGAACTGCTCAGAGTTCTAAGTCAATTTACATGACAGAGAAGGAGTGCTGAGGGTTAGGGTATGGAGTTGGAAAGGAAGAAGAGAAAAGAAAAAAAGGTGTGCATGGGAGGGGAGTTACTTTAAGACCAGAATTCAAATGTTAGGGAGAGCTTTGTCACTGAAGTTGCGAATGACCTCATGGCTTACAGAAAAACTCTGTGTGAAGAGCGAGCTCACGAGAAGTGAGGAGGAAACCAGGAAAGTGAGCTTAGCGGCTGCACTGGGTCTCTAGCATGCGGCATTTAGCTTTTCGTCCAGTGCCAAGGCACTGCCACCACCCACTCAAGTAAACATGAGGGAGGGGCCTCTCCCACTCTTGGTTCTGGCATCAAGGCATGTCTGTCAGCCCTAAGACTGAAAGGGTCAAAGGAGTCCCACTCAAAACCAGGTCACAGAACTAGGAACTTACCCACAGACCTAAACAGTAAGGGGGCACGGGGTGGGGGTGGGGGAGCTGGGGGGAACGGGGCTCATTCTCATCCTGCAACTGCCCCCCCCTTCCACTAATTGCCCTCTGGGCACATTAAAACAAACAAACAAACAAAAAAACCAACTTCTTTTTGTGAATCTCCTTGCTGTAAGCAGAGTCCTAAAAGGATGAAGACACAGGGGACCATGACATTCTGGCCTATACCTTTAGCTGGGCCCCCGACTGAGGAAAAGTTCGTGAGGGTTCAGCTGTGTTGATGCTGGTAACAGATTCTGTTATGGCAAAGGGCATCATTCAATGGTTGGCTGTGTTTGATAAACAGAAGCAAAGCCAAGAGGCTCGGTTTTCCCAGGCACTTCTATCAACACAATCCTGAACAGAAGACATTTTGCTGTGGGTTCCCAGGGACACCAGCTGTATGTCCCAAGACGGATGAGGCTACTTGCCAGAGAGTAGGCGAAGCAGAGGGGTTATCTGCTCCAGGGTTTGACAACGCATGACTACATGCTAGGAATCTATTACCTCGCTCCCTTTCTGAGCAGCACACACCTAACATTTATTTTTTTTAATATCTATTTATTATTATGTATACAGTGTTCTGCCTGCGTGCCTACCTGCAGATGGGAAGAGTGTATCAGATCACATTCTAGATGGTTGTGAGCCACCATGTGGTTGCTGGGAATTGAACTCAGGACCTCTGGAGGAGCAGTCAGTGTCCTTACCCTCTGAGCCATCTCTCTAGCCCCCAACAGTCATTCTTAACAACTTCATTGGGTGATGCTAAAAATCAAACAAACCCAACAACCAAGTGCAGCACACATGTGCCTCCAGAGCTAATGTGCTCCAGTCACAGGAAATAGTTGGAGGGATTTAGCATTTCCCTCCTTATTTTGGCTCTACTGACGTGAGCCATTGAGAGATCTGGCAAGAAGAACACAAGGTCTGATGGGCAGGCAGATGCCAGAAGTGGGAAGGAAGCTGCCGCAGCCTCTGTCAAATGGTATAGCTTGAAGAGACGGCGTGTTTTGCATTTTGGAGGACCTTTCCCCCACACACATGATCTCATTTTACACAGTACCAAGACCCTGAGCGGCACAAGGACCTGAGGTGTTTCCTCCCCCCCCCCCCCCCGAGACAGGGTTTCTTTATGTAGCCTTGGCTGTCCTAGACTCGCTTTGTAGACCAGGCTGGCCTTGAACTCACAGTGCTGGGATTAAAGGCATGCACTACCACGCCCGGCATGAGGTATCATTTAATGAAGGATTCTGAACCTTCTGTAGCTCTGTCAACATTTCGGCTGTCATGAGGGGGTGCCCTTGGCATGGTAGAAAGTTTAGGGGAAAAAAATTCCTGCCCTCTACCCACTAGATGCACAAACACGAGCCGCTACAGTGTTATGACAACCAGAAGTGTCTTCAGACAGCGTGCGGAGTAGGGAACACACAGTGTGTCTCTTTGTGGAGAACGGAGAAAGGGATCTGCTGGAGCAGCTGAGGCTGTACCCATGTAAACAGAAGAAGTTGTTATTCCATCCTGTCCACCCTCAATGTAAGCCTGGTGCCTTTTATTCTTTCTTTTGAACTCTTCCTCACCCCCCAGTTCCCCTTGAGACTAAAGGGGTTTGTGGTCCAAGCTGGCCTAGAACTCACTTACATTCCTGCCTCTATAATAGGCACATACCACCCAACCAGGCCAACCGCTCCACCCTTAACCTGGTTCCTGTTTCCAGGATGCTAAGCCTGAGCCATGTGCAGTGTTGTTCAAGGGGACAGGTCAGCCAGTGTCTGTGGTACCAGACTATTTACTGAATAATGTGGCTGAAATGCTATCAGTTTTATGTTTCAAGTGCAACAATTGCCATCATATACCACAATCACATTTTGTGGTCTGACTAACCTGCCACCACAGGCTGACGGACAGGCTGCAAATGAGACCTGCCCCGCTAACACCATGGTGTCTCATTTAAACTGAGAACTTCTGCTTCCAGCACATACAAGAGCCACTGACATCAGGTTTTCGAGACTTGGGTCACTTTCAACTTTTACTACTGACTTCTGTAATAACATAATAAGCCTCACTTAAGAGTCATACTTTTTTTTTTTTTACTGTAAGAAAGTTATATCTTATTTTATTTTTTCCTTTTTAAAAAATATCTTTATTTTTTACATATACATTGATATTATTACACATATATACAATGAACTTACCTATAGCAAGAAGAACCATGAAACAACCAGGAATTATATAAATGTTACATTCTTGGTGTTTTGGCTATTTATATTTGGCACTTTTTAAGAAAACGTCTTTCCCATCTTGGTGTGTCTAAAATTCTGAATGTAAACCAAGAGTCACACATTTTTAAGGTATACTATGAACATTGACTAAAAATGTGGTCTTGGAACACAGTCAGATCATTGGTACTAAGGTTGACCTCTGTACTCCAAAGGCAAGGACTAGTGAGGCAGATGTGAAAACAGTATTTACACACCCACTCCCTCACTCGCTAACTGGGCACTTGCTGTAGACTAGGCTGTGTTCAGTGCTTGGCCATGCAATGGTGACAACTGCACAGGCTTTATGTTCAGTCTAGCAAGAAAGAGGAAAGAGCAGAAGGAACATCATCAGCAAAGATGAGCATTTGCAACATGTTAGAATTATCTAAACTGTCTGAAATGCCGGAGATTAAAAAAGGGACAGAAGAGCTGGGTGGTGGTGGTGCACACCTTTAATCCCAGCACTTGGGAGGTAGAGGCAGGTGGATCGCTGTGAGTTCGAGGCCAGCCTGGTCTACATAGCAAGTCCAGGATAGTCAAGGTGACACAGAGAAACCCTGTCTCTAAAAACAAAACAAAACCCCACAAAACCAAAACCTAAACCAACCAACCAAAAAAGGGACAGAAGAGGCTCAGGAAGGAAACCAAGCTGGATAGTGACTGGCTTGAAGTACACCCCTTATTTTGTGTGAGGACAATAGGAAACAAAAGGCCATGAAGTTTGGGGCATGGCTAGAAAGTCTCTGATGAATCTTCAAGTGAAAAAAGGAGTTGTTCTTGCACATTGGTACTGTGCTGAGCACCAGGACATTGAGTAGCATTTATAAGAAGATGGGAGATCTAGAGCCTCAGAATGAGAGACCTAGAGCCTCAGAATGAGAGACCTAGAGCCTCAGAATGAGAGACCTAGAGCCTCAGAATGAGAGACTTAGAGCCTCAGAATGGGATATCTAGAGCCTCAGAATGAGTCTTAGAATGAGAGACCCAGAACCTCAGAACGAGAGACATAGAACCTTAGAATGAGAAACCTAGAGCCTTAGAATGGGAGACCTAGAACCTCAGAATGGGAGACCCAGAACCTTAGAATGGGAGATCTGGAGCCTGAGAATGAGACACCTAGAGCCTCAGGGAGATCTAGAGCCTTAGAATGAGCCTTAGAATGGGAGACCTAGAACCTCAGAATGGAAGACCCAGAACTTTAGAATGGGAGATCTGGAGCCTCAGAATGGGAGGCACAAGATAAATCCTAGGGCGTCTGTCTTGCCAGCCATGGTTAGTGTCAGACAGACTAAATCTATAGCTCACCATAATCGGTACCCTTTCAGACAAGGTACAGCTACCATCATTTTTTCCCCAACTGTTTAACATCAACACCAAGAGGACAGAGTCTAGGCTTGTTCCTGACTCTCAAAGTTTGGAATGGAAAAGACAACACATGTTTGTTAAAGGAATAATCTGGACAGTATTAATAAAGAAAATAAGGATTATGATTTCCATCTTAACAAGCTAACCAGTATCAGTAAAATATCTGTTTTTGAACAAAGTGCCTTACTGGGGACCATGCAGCAGGGTGAGGTGGAAGCCACAAAGGCGTACCGGTACTCAGGACCAGGAGGTCACACGTATCCACTGAGCAAACATTCATTGTGCTGTAAGCTAAGGCCAGCTTAATAGCATAGATATCCAACAGTAAGCCACAAGTCAAACCCAAGGAATAACCCGGCTATAGCACATAGAAAGGACTGGAACCCTCAGTACCTCCGGCTGATTGTGAAGGCAGACGTCTTCCTTATCCTCAGAACTACCTATGTCATCAAAGACTACATCACTATAAATGTACTTGTAAGGACTTTATGCAATTCGTTAAAGTCACGAAAAGCAAATCCCATTTTATGACAAGATCGCTCAGTCCTGTGAGAAACCCTCAGGGGACTGTGCTTCCTTCCGTCCACACAGCTAGCATTCCTGGAGAAGAGGCTGCATGGCGTGTTAGCTTACGTGCAGAGGCAGCAACAGAAGAGAGAAGATGGCTTTACAGGTTTGCAAGCAAGGAGATGGCCAGGAAATAACCGCTTGCAGGAATCATCCTAACAGCAGACTGACCAAGCGCTCTGGCTAGCCAGCTTACAGCTCTTGAATTCCTGTGTACAAGACGTCTCATGGAAGTTCCTTACTTTTTTTTTTTTTTTTTTTTTTAAAGATTTACTTATTTATTATTCATACAGTATTCTGCCTGCATGTGAGCCAGCAGGCCAGAAGAGGGCACCAGATCTTAATATAGACGGTTGTGAGCCACCATGTGGTTGCTGGGATCTAGAAAAGCCAGTGCTCTTAACCTCTGAGTCATCTCTCCAGCCCAGTTCCTCATTTCTTTCTTTCTTTTTTTTTTTTTAGATTTATTTATTTATTATTATTTATACAGTGTTCTGCCTGCATATACACCTGCCAGCCAGAAGAGGGCATCAGATCACATTATAGATGGTTGTGAGCCACCATGTGGTTGCTGGGAATTGAACTCAGGACCTCTGGAAGAGCAGTCAGTGCCCTTAACCTCTGAGCCATCTCTCCAGTCCCAGTTCCTCATTTCTTATGACGTTCCTGTGAGTGGGTGTTAAAAAGTGTGCTCCAGAGAAGCCAGCAAACCAGGGCCAGGAAGGCAGCTTTGTGTTTCTGGCTATTTTTTTTTTTACCATTTTGCTGCAACATGGCCAGAAACAGTGGCATTAGTACTATTTATAGCTGTTTTTAAGCAACCAAGGTAGAGTTAGTTAAATCACAGAAGTGGAGACTGTAAGGTTTGCAGAGCCAAAATGTTTGACAGCCCTGGTCCTGCAAACTCTAGAAACCCCGATTCCCTGGGTTTGAGACCTCCCCCGCCCCCCAACAGCATTGCTGTATGACATTGTTAACTTCTCCAGGGTCTTGGTTCCTCATTACTCGCACCTAAAAAATGATCAGTGCCCACAATGATCGACGTCTCACGCCGTGAGGGAGACAGTGTGTGCCACGTGCCTACACCCAAGCCGAGTCTGATAAGCATGAGCTATTATTGCTCCCTTTTTGCAAGATGGACGATTGAGGCTGAGAGAGTCAAGTAACCTGACCAAGGAGTGAGGCATGGATCTGAGAGCAAAGCCCACGCTCCCTCACCAGGGTATGCTTTCTTTGCTGCTTTCTCACATATGGTGTCAGTCCCGGCCAGTGTGAATGTAATACAATCATGGTCAGTAGGGAATGGGCCTAGATCAACACAGATGAAGGAAAATAAACCCACAGCTTTATGATAAAGTATTTGGGAAATTAGTCCTCAGACCACTTTGCTTTCTAGCCTGTAGAGTTCTACTCAGTATGCCATAGCTACTTCTAGCGCTGTGTAAAGTAGTAAACATAGCCAAACTGTATTAATATGAACAGCCCATGGAGTTAACTTTTTTGTTTTGTTTTGGGCTTTTTGTTTTTTGAGACAGGATTTCTCTGTGTAACAGCCCTGGCTGTCCTGGACTCGCTTTGTAGACCAGGCTGGCCTCAAACTCAGAGATCCACCTGCCTCTGCCTCCCCAGTGCTGGGATTAAAGGCGTGTGCTACCACACCGACTACATTTTTTTATTTTTTAATGGGAGGGTCTCAAAGCTGGCCTTGAACTCGCTATATACCCGGGGGTGGTCTTGAACTCTTGATCTACTTTCTTCTACTTCCTGAGTGCTGTGACACAGTTGTCACCCATCCGACTTAAATGGAATCCATATCTATGACCTGACTTTCAGAATGGGAATATCAGAGGCACACCCTAGAGTGTGGATTGGAGCTGCACACCTGGGCTGTGAGGTACATGCATTTATAGCCTTGCTCCACCCTTGTGAAACAAAGGTACCCATATAATCACTTTTAATTTGGAAAAAAAAATTTTTTTCATGGTTTTGGCAGTGAAGCTGGGCTCTTAAATATGGCAAGCAAATACTCTAATACTGAGCTTAAACAACTGAGTTGGGGATTATAATTTAATAAAGATGCCTAGTTTTTGGTGGTAATATCATTTTATATTTAAAATGAAAACACAGTATGAAAGTAATAGACTCGGTGATAGAGAGATGGCTCAGAGGTTAAGAGCACTGAGTTCAATTCCCAGCAGCCACATGGCAGCTCACAACCATCCATAATGAGATCTGGTGCCATCTTCTGGCATGCAGGCACACATGCAGGCAGATACTGTATACATAATAAATAAATAAATCTTAAAAAAAATAAAGTAATAGATTCAGATGTTGTTTTAAAAATTCTAAAACTAGGGATTGGAGAGATGGCTGAGCAGTTAAGAGCACTGGCTACTCTTCCAGAGGACCTGGGTTCCATTCCCAGCACCCACATGGCAGCTCACAGCTGTCTGTAACTCCTGTGCTAGGGGACCTGACACCATCACACATGCAGGCAGAGCACCAATGTACATAAAATAAAAATCAATAATTTTTTTAAATTCTAAAACTGGTGTACAAAATGTATTTAAAGAAAGAACACACACAAAAGAAAAAAAATGAATACTTTTAAAGTTTTTTGAATTACTTTTTCAAGAGATGCTGAAAAAGAACTTCTAACACCAGCTGATGCAGTCTCTGGGGGGGAGGGGAGGGGGGCGTGTAGATGGCAGTCTATCCTCCTTCCATCTGCATTACTGGGCTGCACACAGTGGCTACACAGTAAAAACATGGAGCATCGTCCCAGCCCTGTGACCCTAGTGTGGCCCTGTGGTAGGACAGATGAACTAGCTGTTTACAAGAATCCCACAGGCCTCTTCGTAAGAAACACAACCAACGACCTGGCCTGAATCGGAGGCCCCGGACTAGGTGGACACGGCCAAGCACTAGCTGCAGTGTTAGGTGTGACCTGACTTTGTTTGGCTAGCATTAGTCAGTTCAGTTATAACTATGGAACAAGACCTGTTCCCATTGGAGCCGGGGTGACAGAGATCCTGTTGAATGTGGGTGCCCTCGCATTTCAAGGACCTGAAGGCAAGTGTCACAGTGAAAGAGAATCTTGTCACGTGAAGGGGACTAAGCCAGGGATGTGTGTGTGTGTGTGTGTGTGTGTGTGTGTGTGTTGTTAAAGTGAAAAAAATTTTTTTTTGTTTTTTGAGACAAGGTTTCTCTGTGTAGCCTTGGCTGTCCTGGACTAACTTTGTAGACCAGACTGGCCTTGAATTTACAACGATCCGCCTGCCTCTGCCTCCCGAGTGCTGGGAGTAAAGGAGTGCGCCACCACCACCTGGCTGAAAAAAAATTTTTAAACAGCAGATGGAGACTGTTGCAGAGACCTGTAACTGGCCAAAATGCAGAGAGTAGCTGATGGCGGGGTTACATCACTTATTCTGACACGTACGGCTCAGAGAAACTGCCACAAAGGAAGACCAGGATGTGTGCTGCTGCATAGCGCTGTCCTAACACACCTGGGAAGTCCTGCGCCTGGGAAGTCTCAGCAATATGGTTGCCTAACCAAGACCTACACAGTGAAAACCCCAGTCAACATGCCAGTGTGGATGAGGGCTTTCACAAAGTCCCACACCAGAAGACGGGCAACCAATGGTAATCAACGGCTGCCGAAAGACAGGGAATCGGTTGTTGTTGTGTTGTTGTTGTTGTTGTTGTTGTGTTTCAGGGACAAAGTAACACCAATAGGCTAGCCAGTCCCAAGTGGCCTGACCTAAACACATGCACACTGAGCAACACTGCGTGGCTTAGTAGGTCTTACACGTAATAACAGTGACTAGAGAAGAGGCCATGGGGACATGGGTCTGTCTGAGGCGGGAAGGAATAGGTAAAATTAATGTAAATACAGTGGGTGTATGAGAAATTCTCAACAACAAAAAAGTAAAGTGTTTAAACTTAGTGTGAGGTATTTTTGAAGTTAAAAATATTTTCTCAGGCTGGATAAATGGCTCAGCAGTTAAGAGCACTTATTTGCTGCTTGGCAGTTGGGAGCATTTATTTATTGCTTTTGAAGAGGACCCAGGTTCAAGCCCCAGTAAGCACACATCCGCTCACAGCTCTGTAACTCCAGTTCCAGAAGATTCGATGATCTCTTCTGACCCCTGTGGGTGCTAGGCATGCATGCAGTGTACATACACATGCATTCAGGCAAAACTCTTCCACATATAAAATAAATACATTTTTAAAATTAAAAACATTTTTTTTGAGGGGGCTAGAGAGATGGCTCAGTGGTTAAGGACACTTGCCGCTCTTGCAGAAAACCCAGGTTTTGTTCCCAACACCCACTGGTGGCTCAAAGGCATCCAGTACTCCATTTCTAGGAGACCCAATGCCCCATGATGCACATGGTGCCAGACACACGTGTCCACACGCACGCACATGCGCTCTCTCTCTCTCTCTCAGGCATAAGACTCATACTCATAAAATAAATCTATTTTCAAATGCTATTACTGTATTCTAGAGCACCACAACTATAGTCTCTGTAAGAAGAAGAAAAAGGGGCCGGGGTAGTGGTGGCGCATGCCGTGAGAAGCCGGGACGGCCTGACAACGGCTCGGAGCAGCCTTCCTTGGAATATTGCCGCTTCTGGGGAGTTTCCCGCTAACCAGTGGGGGATTGTGCTGAGAGTAGCTCACAGGCCAATCTGATTCCAGGCATGCATCTCAGAAGCTCACAGACGTCTCTGTGTACGAACACACATAGCCCAAGGTCCTCAGTGTGCCACCCCCAAGCCCCACCAGTCACATGACCCTCTTTCCATACAGGAGAGGACACATGAGGCAAAGCTGGGGGAACACACAGTGGAACAACTGCTTTCTCGTGCACACTTCCTTCCTCGTGTGCCCTTGCTTAACTTTTCTCGTTAATATTTTTTTTTCTTCTCTCAACTTACAGTCTCATTTGCTATCTCTGACTTGGTTAATACGTACCCAGAGTGACAGGGAATCAGGCTATGTGGCTATCTGATTGCTGCTTGCTTTTAGTGCTTGTTCAAATAATTTCCTAGCGTGTAGTCATACACGGGCCGTGGTCAGGAAAGGGACGAGGGCATGGCTATGAACACTAAAGTGCTTGTTTACCTATGAGTGAGTTTTGAAGGTGAAATGAGTGTTGTTATTTGGAACAAAAAACTGGTTTCAGTTTACTTCTGAGGAAACGAAAGTTACTAAGAGGAGGAGAAAGGGGAAGAGATTTGGGGGGGGGCCTAGGGGAGCCATTTTCCAGTCTATACAACTTACTTAGGCTGTAAAAGTTGCTTGGATTGACAACTGGCTACATTAATAGTTCTAGAAAGCAAAATGATATTAAGGGATTTCTTGAAATACACAGTTAATATATTGGGTCGAAGTAAAGAGAAAATATGATACCTTGATTGTCAAGAAATGTGTCAGGAACGCTAAACTCTAGAAACGGGTGACGGAGTTGAGATGACGTTATTTCTCACGCTCTCTCCCACTTTCACCATGTGTACTTGGAGTTAGTATTTCAGTTGAAACCCTAACACGTGAATAAAAACACCCCGATCCAAGCTAATTATTAAGTCTCAGGATCACATGGACACACTAGGTGCTCTGAGTTAATTATATGTGAAAAGATTTTTCAAGGGAAATGCACCATGCTAGTCTCACAAATTATTTTTAGAAAGCACAGTCTATCTTATGCCATCCAAAACCAGAAAATGTAATTCACTTAGTTACTTCTTCTTTTTCCAAACCCGAATTTATGGCAAAGCAAAAATGAGAAGCCACCATGGCCAACACAGTTAGTCCCTTTTAGACAAACCCCAGTGAGGGCCGGAGGGGGGGGCAGTGAACGAACCCCAGTGAGAGCTGGGGGGGAGGGGGAGGCCCAGTGAATGAGCCCCAGTGAGAGCCAGAGGGGTGGGCCCAGTGAATGAACCCCAGTGAGAGCCAGAGGGATGGGCCCAGTGAATGAACCCCAGTGAGAGCCAGAGGGGTGGGCCCAGTGAACTCTGCCCCAAAGACAATGTCAACAGGTTTAACACTAACTGATTTGGAATTTGGACACTGATTCTACACGCCAAGTGTCCTGATGTTGAAAGTCTAACTGAGTCTTGTCCCAACAGAGAATCCTGGAACTGTGGGTTGCATAAACGCAGGCCTGCTGTTATCTCA
Organism: Acomys russatus; assembly: GCF_903995435.1. NCBI lineage: Eukaryota > Metazoa > Chordata > Mammalia > Rodentia > Muridae > Acomys > Acomys russatus. Next base: position 54,291,162 of record NC_067158.1, read on the forward strand.
AGCCCAACAGAGAGCAGCCAGCTCACCGCTGACCTTTGATACTAGGAGGGGCAGTGCACACAGCCAGGAGTTTCTTCCTCCTCAGAATCCTGCCAGGAAGCCACTGGACAGACTTCACATTTTATGTTGGACGCACACACAGTAAATAAAGTCCACAATAAAACATGACTAGGGAAAATTCTGGAAACACAGTTCGCCCACAGTATTGTGGGCAGGCCAGTTTATTTCCCCTGATGCCGCATGAAGAACAATTGATTTTTGTACATATGGTGCAGCCATCTAACTACTTCTGCTCTCTACTCGCAACCACACTTACTGCATCCTCACTCGCTCCCCCCACCGCTGCCAAATCCTTGTCACACACATGCATATAAAACATGCTTAAATACTACCATTTTCTGGTGTTCTTGTGTGTGTGTGTGTGTGTGTGTGTGTGTGTGTGTGTGTGTGTGTGTGTGTGTGTGTGCGTGTGTGTGTGTATGTGTGTGTGTGCGTGTGTGTGTGTGCGTGTGTGTGTGTATGTGTGTGTGTATGTGTGTGTGTGTATGTGTGTGTGTATGTGTGTGTATGTGTGTGTATGTGTGTGTGTATGTGTGTGTGTGTGTATGTGTGTGTGTTTGTGTGTGTGTGTGTGTGTGAGTGCTGACTGATATTACTACTATAAGCTAGTCGCATGACACCTGAAGCCTACAAGAAAAATAGTGCAAACAAATGTTGAGTGTGAACATTAACAGCATCTTCGTTACTTCTGGCTGACACATGTCTTCCCTCAAGACTTGATGGAATCAAAAAGTACTTGTTTACAAAGAATCCTGGTCCTGACTGACTCAACACAGACCAAAAGTCTAAATCTAAGCCTCCAAACTGAAAAAGAAAATAAGCAAAATTTCATGACATTGGCTTTGATGCAAAATCATAGCTATCAAAAGGAAAAATAGATAAACTGAACTTTATTAAAATTAAAAAATTAAGCCAGGCCTGTGGTGCACTCCTGTGGTCTCAGCTCTCTGGAGGCTGAGGCAGGAAGATCAGGTGTCAAGGCCAGCCTGAGCTACAAGATAAATAAATAAAATTAAAAATGTAAAATGTAGCTGGGATGTAACTCAGTGGCATAGCACTTGCCTCTCATCCTCAGTAGTGCAAAAGAAAAACACTAAAATCTTGTTAATCAAATAACACTATAAACAGAGATAAAAGGTATCCCGTGGTGCAGAAGAGAAATATTTGGAAATCATACTCTGATGAAGAACTAATGCCCAGAATCCATAAAGAGTCACAAAGTAAAGCTGGGTGTGGTGGTGCACACCTGTAATCCCAGCACTTGGGAGGCAGCAGCAGGCAGATCTTTGTGAGTCTATAAAGTGAGTCCAGGACAGCCAAGGCTACACAGAGAAACCCTGTCTCAAAAAACAAAAACAAAAACAAACCAAGCAACCAAACAAACAAACAAACAAAAAATTTCACAAGGTCAACTGCAAAGCCAGCAAGCCACTTGATAAACAAACAGTGGGGGACTTGAACACACATTTCTCCAAGGTACAACAGCTACACGAAAATACATTGAACATTATTTATCATTAGGGATAAGAAAATCAAAGCCAGTCTGATATACGACTTTACACGCGATACAATGTGCCTTTCAGCAGAATCGTATTCAGTTTTACAGAGAAATGAGCATTTTATGAAGTTGGAAGGCACGCTTTATGAAGGAAGCTGGCTACAAAAGAAAGGACAAAGTGCCATGGATCGGAAAGTCTATTTTTGCTTTACATAAGAGGCAAGATTTTACAAAGAAAACGAGGATGGCTCTCAAATCACAAATACCGTCACACTGGGTCTTCCATCTGTCTTGTACAGGGACCCTTCCTTGCATACCGTGCATTGAAAGATGACTGCAGGTTGTGGTGGTGCCTACCGGTGACCCCAGTACTTGCAGGATGGAGGCAAGAAGATCAATCAAGAGTTCAAAGCTAAGCCAGGCGTGGTGACGCCCGCCTTTAATCCCAGCACTCGGAGGCAGAGGTAGGCAGATCGCTGTGAGTTTTCAGACCAAGCCTGATCTACAAGGTGAGTCTAGGACAGCCAGAGCTGTTACACAGAGAAACCCTGTCTGAGGGGGGGAAATGTAATGTGTACAGAGAAATAAGGGTTTGTAGCGTGGGTTCCAAGTGAGTCATCATCGTGTGTAATATGCCACTAATTGACCATGTAAACACACAGCAGGCACGCATCATCTAACAGATGTCCTGTTCAACAGGAAGGGGAATTATGTTCTTACTTAAGTAGGGGAGAAAGAGATTCTGGGACGTACACTCACCAAAGGACACCAATTTGATTGGTCCCGGTTCTTTATATGGCTGGCAGAAGAAGAGGATGCAGGCAGATTCAGGCACCTGGCTTGGAATCTTTTTGTTCAAGTCTTGAAGTGTCCTTTGAGGCAGATCCTAAAGGGTTGAAGATAATGTTAGAAATGTTTTGTATTGCTTTATTTCAATGGAAGTTTCACATGTGCCTAGAAATTGAGGACCTGTCACCAGTCCAGTTTGTTCTCATGAAACCAAGAACTGTAACTCATTATCTTACCCTTGAAGAAATGGGAATTGTGACAGAAACATGACCAATTGCTTCCATTTGGTGTGTTTTGACCTTTAGGACAGCCATGACTTAAAGACAGGCATATTGCTCAGGAAGAACACAGTTGCAGAAACTCACAAAAAGACCTACCCCTCCTTATATACAGAGAAAAGCAGCTAGCTTGGGGCCTCCCGCATGGTTTGTAGAGTTATGTTGCACGTCACTAACAAATTATTACTCTTGCCTGCTCGCATCCAGAGCAGGTCCCCAAGACCTCGGGGTGGGGGTGGAGTTTGGGGGGGGGGGCTTAGTGATCTACCTGCAATTGTTAGGATGACAGACTCTGTCCTAAGAACAAACTCAAGATTTCTTCTTTAAGGGTTTTTCTTTTCAAGAGGAGGATTATGAAAAATGAAAACCATCAGTCAAGGTTTTAGGTTAATCTTGGAAGCCACAGTACAAACTCTTCAAATAAAAAGAATGTAAGGTTCAAACTAAAATGTTCAAGACACACAAATACATTAAAGTATTCCAGTGTGTCCTGCCTTTATTCCATCTCTGGAAATGTACTCTTTCCAAGCCCACAGCTACCAACAGGCCTGATCAAGCTACCTGGACAGCCAAGTGGTTTATGCATCCATATTCTTTTTTTTTTCTCCGAGACAGGGTTTCTCTGTGTAGCCTTGGCTGTCCTGGAGTCAGTTTTGTAAATATGTGGGTCTGCACTGTAGCTCTTTAGTAATTGTTTTTGCTGACTGGTGATACAAGCCTGCCAGCCAGAATTCAATTTATGAAACCTATATGGATATGGAAGGAGAGAATTCCACAAAGTAACACACACACACACACACACACACACACACTAACAGTAATACTTTAAAAACTTAAACCAAGTATGGCAGCCATATTTCGGTGTTTGTTTTGCTTTGTTTTAAATAGCTTTGGCTGTCCTGGCAATCACTTTGTAGACCACAGAGATCCACCTCCGCCTCCAGAGTGCTAGGACTAAAGTCATGCACCACCACACCCAGCTTTGTTGGGAGCAGCTCTAAGATTCACTCCATGCAAAATAAAAAATAAAAATAAAGTAAAGTGTGTGTGTGTGTATATATCCAGGCTTAGGGTGTTTTGTTTTGTTGTTGTTGTTGTTTTCAAGACAGGGTTTCTCTGCATAGTTTTGGCTGTCCTGGACTCCCTTTGTAGACCAGACTGGCTTTGAACTCACAGAGATCCTCCTGCCTCTGCCTGGGATTAAAGGTGTGCGCCACCACTGCCTGGCATCTGTCCACATTCTCAAATTCAGTATGGCACCATGGCTGCTAGAAGATTAGACTTTTAACACCTTCATGTTCATGACCATTTCCTTTGAGACAGAGGCATGCTATATAGAATGGCCCAGAATGGCCTGAAGTTTGTAATTCTCCTGCCTCTGCCTCTTGAGTGCAGGGGATACAGGCTCATGGCACCATGCTTTAGTCCTTGGTCTTTGGTTTTACACTAATCCCTTCACTCATTTGAAATACAAGCTATAGTTGAATTACCAGTTTTTAAATAGCTGGTTTGCCACTGTTGTTTGTTTTTGGTTTGCTTCATGGATTCTTCCATGAAAATTTAGCCAGGTAAAGAGACAAAACCAAGAAAACAAGAGCCAGCGGCTTCATGGGGGCACTGTGGAGCCTTTAGAGTGCCACAGAGCAGAGTGTGCAATCTTCTGGGTTAGCTGGCCTCTAAGGCCAACTAAACACATCTCTGTTGGAATGGCTGGTGTTCTGTGGGATCTGTGCCTTTACCAGAAGACAAGAGATAACCTCAGCCAGGCCTGAGTCAAACCATTATCGTCAAGAATTTCCTCATAGGGCAAAAAGGCCATGCACGGCCTTAAGTTAGAGAGCTGCAGCTATGGCCTCTCGGTGCATAGTCTTTACCCAACCCTGAAAAAAAAAAAAAAAAGACTGTCTCAAACTGGGTAACAGCCAGTCCAATGCCACAGTTTGATAAAGCCTTGGAAAGTAAGGTGAAAATTCTAAGCTGTGATTTAAAGTTAACTGCAGTGTCAAGACAACAGAATAAGATGCACATTCCTACGCCACACTTGCAGGCGAACTCAGCTTTGCTGAGTGGAGAACTTTGACGGGAAATATTTATGAAGCCTCCAGTATTTGCACAGAACTTTGAGGTTTCCCATTGTGTATACTAGTAAAAAAAAAGTTCCCTAAGCAATGTAATGTCTCAGTAGTAGACACAGAAACCCCATAACCTGAAAGCGACTATTAATACATAATGAAAGACAGGATTCTCAGTTTCATGCTGTACTGAGGGAAGGAAGGTTCATTGAGGAGATATGTAAGTAGCAAAATTCCTTAAAGCATAATAGGCCGTCTCAATTGTACATTTCCAGAAAATCTGACTATCCACAATGAATCTAAAGAGAGTTTATTTCATATACTTCAATATTTGCTATTCTGATTGCTTACAAAAATCTCCAAATAAAACCCCTAAGCCGAGCTGGGGGTGGTGGCGCACACCTTTAATCCCAGCACTCGGGAGGTAGAGGCAGGCGGATTGCTGTGAGTTCGAGACCAGCCTGGTCTACAAAGTGAGTCCAGGACACCCAAGGCTACACAGAGAGACCCTATCTCGAAAAAAACAAACAAAAACAAAAAAGAAATCTTCTACTTTACACGCTAATTAAAATGAATTAGTCATTTATATCTTCCGTTTTGTAAGACGGGGTGTTATGTAGCCCAGGTTAGCCTCAAACTCACTACAAAGCTCAAGATGACCTTGAAAGCCTGATCCTCTTGGCTCAGCTCCCAGTACCGAGATAACTGCTGTGTGTCCCCAGGCCTGGCAGGAATACTTTCTATTGAAAACAGGTTCTTTCTTAAAAATAAATCAGTTGCCCACTCTCTAGGAGGAAGCGCATGGATTGAGAGCTGCCAGGAAACTGCGTGGGTTGGACATCAGGTTTCTAGTTGCCGCTTGACCTCCAGCATGCTCCTGGCTCTCTAGGCCTCGGCTTTCTCACATGTATCTTGGACGTGAGCCTCACTTCGTTAGTTAAGGACCCCACATTTGGAAGCACACTGTAAACAGCCAGCCAGAAGCTTCAGTAGCCTCCGGACCACCTCCACTCCTGCCTGCTACAACAAATCCAGCTCTGACAAAGGCAAACACAGCGGCCTTTAAAGTCTTAGCATTTGGTCCTCTCAGCGTTCTTGCTGGATGCTCTACATGTTCTCAGCCACTGTCTTTAGAATGAAGTCAGCATCCTCATACGACCTGGGGAGTCTCAGGCCTCACGCAGCTTCGTCTCGCCCAGTCTCCCTCACAGGTCCTTCATCCCCGGCTCTCCAGATCCCCCCAGATGCCCTTCCTGGCCAGGCTGAACGCAGCCTTACCTTCCCTCCTCCATGACGCAGTGTGGGGAAACTCCGGCACAGACCCACAGTGTCACCTAGCATTCTTTGTGACCCTAGATCAAGCCGCAGGAAATTGGAGCGCTGAAGGGCAAACATGGTAGAATGCTGGTACGAGGTTTAAGTAACTGGTCATCCTCAGCTAAAGAAAAGCTTTTACCAAGGCAGAATCTGGTCCGACTCACATCTAGAACCCAGTGCTTGTGCTCAGTCCTGGCCCAGAGCTGGTTTAACTCAAATTAATGGGAGATGTCATTGTGACTTTTTTAATGCTAAGTACTGAATTTTATTATTGACATTGGTAGTTCAAATTATATTTTTATCCAAAAGCTACTATATTTCAAGAGAATAAAGAATTCAAGGTAACATATTCACAGCTGCCATTTTTTTCTTTTTTCTTTTTTTTTTTTTTTTTTTTTGCAAAATATGAGATCAGTTAACATAGCAACCTAATGTATATCCCAAGAATAGGGCGCAGCCTATCCATTAGGCATCATTATGAACTTATTTTAAACGTCAAGTGTTGCTTACTGCTTGGCAGCATGGAAAGAGCTTGCACGGGAAACTGGGTGATTTGAAGTTATTGCCTACCACAGCTTTCCCCACATGACAGCAGTCACAGCAGCCACGGAGTGGTTTGCCTCACCTAGTCACGCACCTCTGTCTTACCCCTCCTGAAAGGAAGAGATCAAGGAGAAGCCAGGCTCAGGTGGGCAAGGCCAAGTCACAGCTGGGAGCCGGTGACAACAGCAGCTCAGTCCTGGAATCCTCACTGTACATCGGACGTCATGCTAAGCATCTCTTGAGTGACGGCATCTTACGTAATTGCTGCTATGATCTCAGGAAGCTAGAACTATGATTCTACTCATTTGAGAGATGGGTGGGTGGGGGAAACAGCACAAAAAACAGAGAGGCTGACCTCAAACACGGTGAAGCTGAGAGTCAAGCCCAGGGAGCCTGAGAAATTTGAGCGCTAAATTAGTAGCTCTGTGAGAGAGTCCAACTGGTCGTTTGGGAGAGTTTGAAAATTCCCATTGAGACAGAGAGACAGAGAGACAGACAAACAGACAGAGAGACATGGTGGCGCACGCCTTTAATCCCAGCACTGGGGAGGCAGAGGCTGGAGGATCAGCCAGCCTGGTCTACAAAGCAAGTCCAGGACAACGGTGTCTCGAAAGACGAGAGAGAGAGAGAGAGAGAGAGAGAGAGAGAGAGAGAGAGAGAGAGAGAGATTGAGAGAGATTGCTACAGTTTAGGTCTCCAGGGTCTCTTCAAAGGCCCATGTTCAAAAGGCTTGGGAAGTGGTAAGAGGTGAGGGCTCATGGGAAATCTTAGGTGATTGATTGAGAGTGTCTTGACGGAGATGGCGGCACCCCAGGCCCTATTTTTATTCTTCTTGGTTATGAGGAAAACAGCTTGGCTCTACCGCGAACCAAGATGTATGTGTGTCCCTGTCACAGGCCCAAAGCAACAGAGCCGATCAGTCACGGGCTGTAGCTGCTAAGGACCAGGGCAAAACAACACGTCCCTCCTTTTTAAAGGCAGGGCCTCACTGTGTAGCCCAAATCAGCAATCTTCATGCCTCAGCTTTCTGAGTGCTAGAATTTACAGGCCTGAGTCACCACCTCTTATTCCTTAAAATTTTTTAAAGCCATCACATTTTGGAAAGCTTTTGAGAAATAAAAGATCCCATGAGATGATCGAGTGATTACGTGAAGTCTTCAACTCCACTTTCTACTTCTTGGCTCGTAATACATAAGCGGGCGTCTCTTTCTTACTAACATTTTACAAACAGATATGTCTCTTTAAGACATATGATGCCGGGTAGTGGTGGAGGCGGCACACGCCTTTAATCCCAGCCCTTGGGAGGCAGAGGCAGGTGGATCTCTGTGCGTTCGAGGCCAGCCTAGTCTACAGAGCTGTTACACAGAGAAGCCCTGTCTTGAAAAAAAAAGACCTAGAAAATGAATATGTTAAAATTTACACTATAGAAATATGAGCTAATCACAGATGACTGAATCTTTATGTTCAGTTTCATGGGTGGTAGCTATGAGATTGTCACTCCTCACCTCCTTCATCTTTGCACATTGACATCTGACCCTTTTTATTACAGCATGCACCTTGTACCAGTGAAACCTAAGGCACCAGCTAGTTACTTATTAAACTTGGGTGCCAAAGGCTGACTTGTACAAATCACACTGTTAACCGCCCAGCCTGGCCTGTGTGCAGGAGCAGAATCGAGCAATCATTGTAGCTGTGAAATTCTGTCATATCGGCAGAATTCAGCTCCAAATTGCAGCAATTCGTGTGTGACCCCTGATCTGCGAGGTTCCTCTGAACCTTTGTACCTCAGCGTGGAGTTAAGTGGAGAAACAGCAAGAAGGTGGCTGGTAATTGTTCTCCAAGCCAGGTAAATAGTTAACGCTGTGACTGCTCTTGTCCCCTAGAAGTCAAGTCCCGAAAAGATCAGTGAGGGCAGAAGACCACGCACTGAAGGCAATAATGAATGTGAACTTATCAAAAACAAACAAACAAACAAACAAAAGACGGGGTGGGAGCTTTTGGGCAAATCTAGAAAAAGTAGGATATTTCAGGTGAAAACCTCTTTGATAAATACATTGGACTAAGAAAAGGGTAATGTGGCTCCAGAAAGAAGGCTCGGTCAGCAAAGCACTCGCTGAGTAACCCTGACACCCTGGTTGGATCTCCAGAGCCCACGCAAAGGCAGGAGAGAACCAACTCTACACATGTGCACCATGGCATGAACACACACACACACACACACACACACACACACACACACACACACACACACAACTTAGTGACAAGCACACTAACACTCCCTTGACAAATCAGGCAAAAATAACAAATACTAAATGCTTTGTGCTGCAATGCTCTGATCCAACAGTACCATGTCTTGGCCATTAAATAAACTCCCTATCCTGTTAGAAAACACCAACCCACCTTGAGCCACTTTTAGAACAATATAGCCATGGGGAAAAAAAGTCGCAGACGAGTTTACCTTCGGTACTGACAGTGTAGCAGCTACGTGTACAGGCCGACACTACAGCAGACAGCTACGTGTACAGGCCGACACTACAGCGGACAGCTACGTGTACAGGCTAACACTACAGTGGACAGCTACGTGTACAGGCCGACACTACAGCAGACAGCTACGTGTACAGGCCGACACTACAGCGGACAGCTACGTGTACAGGCCGACACTACAGCAGACAGCTACGTGTACAGGCCGACACTACAGCGGACAGCTACGTGTACAGGCCGACACTACAGCAGACAGCTACGTGTACAGGCTAACACTACAGCAGACAGCTACGTGTACAGGCCGACACTACAGCAGACAGCTACGTGTACAGGCCGACACTACAGCAGACAGCTACGTGTACAGGCCGACACTACAGCGGACAGCTACGTGTACAGGCTGACACTACAGTGGACTGGCTGGCAGGCGTCTCTGGTACAGCATCACCTACTGATCACAGTGACCGCTCCCCACCACAATGGAGGAGGGCTCCCTGTGGCCAGAAAGATGTTTCTGGGTGCTATTCAGATTGCTTCATTTTTAGGTGGAAAGGTGAAAAAGACATTCTGCTGTCTGGTCGCTGTAGTTAGGATTAGAACAGAGCGTGCAAAGTAGAACCAAAGTGTCACATATAAGGGAGGGAGCGTAGCATCTACCGTTAAGTCATTTCATTTCTTAAACTTAACTCAGTTTGAGAAAAAGTGACTCAAGCACATCCGAGAGGAACTACCACTGCTCCGGGTTTATACATTATCATACACCTAATGCTTAGTTGACTTTTAGTTACAGTTTCCTCTCTAAAGACTGCCTATGAGACATCATTGACAAATCCTTACTAAACTATGGTTTAAATTGCAAAGCTATTAAAATAAATTTGTGAAGATGTAGATTTTTTTCCCCTTAAGTGTATTAAGTGAGGACCTGTAAGGCTCAACGATGGCTTTAAAATGAGGCCTATAACTAGAGAGTTGGTAAGGCAAGTAGAGCAGTGTTTAAAATTCTTACGAACGTATAGGCTTATATGCCGCTTTTAATTAAAACAAAACAGATCGTTTTGTAGACCCGAGCTAAATTGCCTTAACCAAACACAACCCTCTCCTCCTCACCTCAGTGAAAATAAGTAAGTTTTCCCTACCTTTCCAGTCTCGAATCAGGATGCGCAGGCTAACTGTAACCGCAGCCTGGCTTCAGCAACCTTTGCCCCCAACCCCAGGGACAGCGTGACTCCACCCTACAAGGCTCCTGGCTTTGCACTGGCCAATGGGCTTTGGCCTTGGCAGTCATTTGCTGAGGACACCAGGAATGAGTTTGAAGGCTCAGAGAGCAGGGAGGGGCCACAGCTGTCACTCGGAAACGCTCAGTGGCCTTACGAAAATTAGTGCAAAACCTACTCCAACAAAGAGATGACAGAAAGGAGAGAGAAACACTGGCGTTTCATAGGAAGGAAATCTAACTGAAATATTCTACCCAAACTCTAATCACGACTAAAAGGAAATCAGCGGATCTCTTTCCAGTCATCTTCTGGAGAATCGTGTGGGTGCCCAATGCTCTTGTACCGCTTAATATAAATACAAAAAACAGTAAATTCCTACCTTGTATGGGGTGCATTTAAGCGAGTAAGAAGATTTCTGGCAAATAGAAAGTACTAAAAAATGACACTGTGGGGGCTGGAGAGATGGCTCAGTGGTTAAGAGCACTGTCTGCTCTTCGAGAGGACCTTGTTCAATTCCCAGCCACATGGTGGCTCACAACCATCTATAATGTTATCTAATGGCCTTTTCTGGCATGCAGGAGTACATGCAGATACACAAAAGTAATAAATAATTAAAAAAATAAATTCTTTTAAAAAAAATAACACTGTGAGACATTGGGCGCAGTGGCACACAGTTCTAACTGTTCCCTGAATTTGGGAGGCTGAAGTAGGAGGCTCAACAGCTCAAGGCCAGTCTAATCTACTGAGTAAGACTGCCTCAAAAGTCTTAAAGAAAAACAGGATATTCCTTTAATTTCTTGAAAATGGTGAGTTTTTGCAAATGTTGCTTCCCACCTCCCGCCCCCCCCCCCACCTGTCTTTATCATAGAGTCTAGATAATTTGAATTATTGGACACTCTATCTCATCCAATCAGTCACTAACAAAAACAATATTTATAAATATGATTAAAAAAAGAAATATGCATCTGGGTGTGTCAGAACAGGCCTGTAATCCCAGAACTCTAGGAGGCAGAGGTAGGCAGATCTCTCTGAGTATGAGGCCAGCCTGGACTAGAAAGTGAGTCCACGACAGTCGGTGCTACACAGGGAAAACCTCTCTCCAAACAACCAAACAACCAACCAAAAACCCCCACATGAACTAGACCTTCATTTTATTCTGTTTATTAACTTGAGGCTGAAATAGACTCACCCATTAAAAAGCAGAGACAAGCAGTGGGGGAAACAGAAAGACAAAGAGGTTGGTGGAACGGGCTCTGTCTCACGGGCTAAGGGACGGAACCTCGTCCAGGGTCCTCTGGAAGCAGAGTCAGGAAATCAGAGGAGGACGAAGGGAAATCATGGTGGGTCTTGACACCTTGTGGCACACGGCACTCTGAGCACATATGGGACTGAGCACCACAGCCTGTCAAGAGATGAGAAGCTGCCAGTCTTCCTGACACAGCATTCTGAGCTGGGGCGGCACAGAGCAGCGGGGCTGTCCGTGCCTCGCCTGCTCAAGGCCCTGGATCGAATCCCTGGATGGGTGTAGGGAAGCTGGGTTTACTGGTGTGTCTCTGTAATCCCAGCATGGGGAGGTAGTGGCATGGAGGGTCTGGAGTTCAGGGTCATCTTTGACTACATGCCTAGTTCAAGCTCAGCCAGAGCTACATGAGCCCATATCCCCAAATACCAACCATCAGACAAAGCTATGACCTCAAGTTTTCCCTTAGAGGCTATTGTGCCTTAGTTCACCTGACTGAATTATATGATTTATGAAGTGCATGGTGCTGGAGGTCAAAAGACAAGAAGGACAAGTGTGTTTTCAGTCTATTCTATCCATATCTTATAAAAGACTTTTTTTCTTTTTCTTTTCTTTTTTGTTTTTTGTTTTTTTCAAGACAGAGTCTCTCTGTGTAGCCTTGGCTGTCGTGGACTCGCTTTGTAGACCAGGCTGGCCTCGAACTCACAACGATTGGCCTGCCCCTGCCTCCCGAGTGCTGGGATCAAAGGCGTGCACCACCACGACAGCCCATAAAAGAAAGTCTTAATGTTTCTAGATAAAATGATCAATCCTGAGAAACATTAGTGACTTAATAAATGATCAAAATCCAAAACATATCTAAGATTATAAAATTTAAATATTACATGAAACCACACTCCTAGGCTAACTGAAGGAAAACCAAAGGACTCCTTAGTCACTAAGCCAGCATTTTAAAAAACTACTTTTAAGGCCAGGCAGTGGTGGTTATACACCTTTAGTTCTGGCACTTGGGAGGCAGAGATAGGCAGATCTCTTGAGTTCAAGGCCAGCATGGTCTTTTTTTTTTTTTTTTTTTTTTTTAAACAAATTTAAGTTTCTTAACTACAAATAGGATCCAGAAACATTTTTTTTTTTCAATATTTATTTAGTGTGTCTCCCGTGCCTCGGTGAGCATGTGGAGGTCAAAAGACAACCCATAGGGGTTAAGTATCTCCTTCCACCATGTGGGTCCCGGGAATCAAACTCAGGTTAGCAGGTTTGGTGGCACTCGCTCTAGCCCAGAATCTGTTTCTATACAAGAAGGATGACTCAGCAGGTAAGAGCACCTGCTGTCCTTGCAGAAGACCAAGGTTAAGTTCCCAGCATCCACACAGAAGCTCACAACCGCACCTCCAGCTCCAGAAAATCTTCTGGTCTCTGTGGCCACAGCAAGCACATAGTGTAAAAAGACATACACACAGGCAAAACACCACACACGTAAACGTAAACAAGTGCATCTTTTTAAAAAAAATGGTAATTGAGGTGGGACCTGAGTGTAATGGGGGATGCGGGGATTGGGGGAGGTGTGTGTGTGTGTGTGTGTGTGTGTGTGTGTGTGTGTATGTGTTTACTCAGCATGTGCAGAGCCCTGACATTAAGAAATAAAAGACTTAGGTGGTAAGAGCAAATAGCTTTTCACAGAATATGTAGAAGCAGTAATTATGATGACACATATAGCCTGCCTGCAAAATAAAAACAAGTGAAATCCTCATGTGTTGGCTCTGAACAAAGCTGTCTGTAGTAGAGTCAAACAAGATAGAAAAAAAAAAAAGTCACAGAAAAGAAACAGAAGTTGCCGGGTGTGGTGGCACACCTTTAATCCCAGCACTGGGGAGGCAGAGGCAGGCGGGTCGCCTGGCCTACAAAGCGAGTCCAGGACAGCCAAGGCTACACAGAGAGACCTTGTCTCGAAAAACCAACAAAAAGAAAGACAAGTTACTTCTCACGCGGGCATTGTTCTGCCACTCCATGCAGCCTTCTGTGTGAGCAAACTCATAGAAATACGTAAGAGCACCCCTAGAAGCCATGGTGATACAAGCCACTCCATATTTTACATATAAGACTAATATACTATTTCTAGAAATATACTTGATGATATTTAATTATTTGGGGGGTGGGCACAAATGTGTGGAGGCCGGAGGACAGCTTGCAGCCATCAAGTCTCTCCTTCCGCCATGAGGTTTCCAAGGATCCAAGCCATGCCACCAAGCTTGGTGGCAAATGCCTTTATCGACAAAGCCACCTCACCATCCTGCTTGGTACTATTTTGAATTCCCAAAGCTTTGCCAAAATTACTGTTTGTATCAGTGCATGACTAACGTGTAAGAGGAAGACATTGTTCATACACACACACACACACACACACACACACACACAGGTACCCACAACACTGAGGCAGTATCCTGTATACCAACATTGGCACTGAAGCCAGCCACATAGCTTTGTTACTAGTGTTAATGACATTTGGCCACAAAGCTAATTATAGCTCACTGGAAAGGCAGTGGGATACACAGAAGTTCCCACAGGCCCGAATGAACAAAGGCACCATAGTTTTATCCTGATGGTTAGATTGTCAAACACCCCATTACAGCACTTGGCATAGGATATAGTATTTATTGGGATTAAGTACAGTCTGAGGTGTTTCATCTTAAAAATTTTAAATGGGGCCAGGAGTGTAGTCCAGTGGTACAGTGCCAGCCTAGCAGGATCAGAGCCCTGGTTTAGATCCTTAGCACCCCAAACAAGCGAAGGCCTAGAGGGTCTTTGTTCCCAGACTACTACACCACACTGTACATTTATGTAAAAACTAGAACCCCAGCCAGGCACAGTTGCCATTCCACTTTGTTTTCGGTTGCCGTGATAAACACCGTGGCCAGGATGAACTTGGGGAGGAAAGGACACATTATAGGCTGACATTTCCACACCACAGCCCACACATGGGTCGGGGCGAGAACCCAAGTAGATCTGGAGGCAGAAACGGAAGCTGAGACCACGGAGGGATGCTGCTCACCGGCCTGCTCTTCATGGCTTGTGCGCTTGCTCGGCCTGCTTTCTTACACAGTGCAGGACCACCCACAGCGGGTCAGGCCTTCCACATCATTGTGTCAGCCATCTCATATTTGAACGCTCAGTTCCCAGTTGGTGGAACTATTTAGGAATGATTACGTGTGGCCTTGGGAGGTAGTGGTCACTTCAGGGTGGATTTGGAGGTTTCAAAGGCCCACTTAGCGCTCCCCCCCCCCCCCATGCTTGTGGGTCATGTGTGAGCTCTCGGCTACTGCTTCAGAGCTGGCCTGCCCGCTGCCACACTCCCTGCCGTGATCATGAGCTGGTCACCCTCTGACAGTGTAAGCTAACCTTCCATTAAATGCTTTCTTTTGTAAGGTGCCTTGGTTGTGATGTCACTTTACACCAACAGAAAAGTAACAAGGCAGTGAGTAATGAAGAACACGCCCCCACAGACACACCCACAGGCCAATCTGATGGAGGCAGCTCCTACACTGAGGAGGTTCCCTCTTCCCAGGTAACACCTCTTTATTCAAACTGACCAATTCTAGCGAACACAGCAGGACATACCTGGAACCTAAGTACTTGGAAGGTAAAGGCAAGAAGATCAGGAGTTCAAAGTCATCCTGGGCTTCAAAGGAAGTCAAAGATAGACTGGGCTGCATGAGCTACTAGCTACACAAAGTAAGATGTGTGCCAGCCTGTAATCCTAGCACTTGGAAGACAAAAGGATTACTATAAATTTTAGGCAAGCCTGGGCTATATAGTGAGTGCCAAGGCCTAAACTAAAGTATGAGGCCTTGTTTCAAAAACACCAACCATAGCCGAGCAGTGGTGGCACACGCTTTTAATCCCAGCACTTGGTAGGCAGAGGCAGGTGGATCTCTGTGAGTTTGAGGCCAGCCTGGTCTACAGAGCAAGTTCTAAGACAACCAGGGCTGTTACACAGAGAAACCCTGTCTCAAACAAACAACAACAAAAACCCAAACCGAAAAAAACCCAAAATCCACAAACAGTATCAAGCATATAATGTGAACATATTACAGTGCGCATTAATCTTCCCATGGAGTGTGCTGTTTATCTAAGCCTATGTCAAGATTTATTTAACTCACGAACGCTTGGTGTTTTCATGGTAGTAGCTTTCTAATGTGAACACAGCTAAGGCAGCAGCCATCTTAAATACAACAGTAGTAACAGTGCATGACTAGGAGATGAAATCCCGGAGGCTGGAGAGACGGCTCAGAGAGAGAGAGCGCGCGCTCTTGCAGAAGACCCGAGTCCAGGTCCCAGCACTTTTAACTATTTACTCTTGAGTTCATCTTTCGAAAATTTCATCCCATCCATAAAACCAAAATCCATATTTATACATATACCAGGACTCATGGAACTGACGGTTTTTAACTTATAACTAATGGATTCTTTTGCTTGTCACTGGGCTTTTCAGACAAGGCTATACCCTATGTAGCCCAGGCTGGCCTCAAAGTCATCAATCCCCTATCACATGCCCCGCTTCCCTGAGAGGAGGACTATATGTGCACATAAAAAACCCAGGCACATTTTAATTTTAAAGGAGGCTATCTGAAGGTTTCATAATAAGGAACAATCCAGATACTTTTTTTTATTTTCTTGTTGTAACAGTGTGACCATTGTTTGTCTGCAGGGTGAGAATAAGACTGTGTGTGTTTTTTGAGCAGTTCCTTGAAAGCACAGAACTGCTCCAGGCACGGTCCCTCAGGCACGTTCCCTCACACGACAGGACTTCAACACCGTCTGCCTGCTAAATTCAGAAGGCATTGCCATCCTTCTCATAAAGGGAGCTAGAAACTGTAAATGAGAATTAAAAAAAAAAAAATGAGTGCCATTTTCATAATTTATGGACCTTGCCCCCTCGGCTTGTTTCAGATTTGTTTAGGAAAATCCATTTCCTGCTTTTGTTCCATCATGATTACAATGTGGATGAGCGACTGAATAAGCCAAGGTCTTTGAAGTTCCCTAGAGGACTATCAGGCTGCAGTGGGAGATGTGTCTCAGCCAGGTGGTGAAGTGGACATCATGGGTGGTGACAGAGATGTGGAAACGAATGGAGTCACAATTCCAGACTGGACAGTTACCTGTGGCATCGACTCGGCATTGGTTTATGTTTGTTCACAGTGACATTAAGTTAGGAACAGCTAGCCCATATTAATTACTTAGCCTGTTAATCTTTTTTGTTTGGTTGCTTGGTTTTTGGTTTTTGAAGGGTTTCTCTGTGTAGCCTTGGCTGTCCTGGACTCACTCTGTAGGTCAGGCTGGCCTCGAACTCACAGCGATCCACCTGCCTCTGCCTCCCGAGTGCTGGGATTAAAGGCGTGCGCCACCATACCTGGCTACATGCCTTAGTCTTAATTAACCCTCACAATGATGTAGTGACTACCTTAGTCTACACATGTTGAAAATGGGGCTCAGAGGACTTAAATACATTGCTCAGTGTCTCATAGCTGTTGGTCGCAGAGGGAGACTCACACTCAGTCAACAAGACCCCAGAACTTATGTGTTGGGCCTAGAACCAGCATGCTGCATGAACTCCATCACAGTGGGGTGAGAGACCAATGGGCCAGGAACTCTGTGTGCCACCTTTATGTATTCAGTTCTCTGATGCAGTCTGTAAAGGGAAGTCTGCAGGTTGGGAGTTCAAGGACACTCTGTGCAAAACAGCAAATACCAGGCAAGCCAAGCATGCATAGTAAAACCTTGTCTCAAAACAAAACAGCAAGCTGCAAGTGAGGACTACACATCCATGAACACAGGGGCAGCACAAACTGGACTTGATGAATGGAAGAAGGAGGAGGAGGAGGAAGAGGAGGAGGAGAAGAAGAAGAAGAAACAAAGTTGAGTGGGTAGGGAAGGAAGCAGTGGATCTGGGAAGAGTTGGGGGAGGGAGTGAATAGGGAATACGGTCAAAACTCATTACATCAAATTTTCAAGAAACTAAAAAAATACAAAAATGTAAAAATAAAATGAACAAAATCCAAAAGTTAATAGGTTTTTTTTTTTCAAAAAAGATAAATAACATTGACAAACTTGTAGCTAAATGACAAAGAAGAGAGAAAAACTTACCAAACTCAGGAAAACAGAGAAGACGCCACTGGTAATGCCAAGAAATAAATGGAAGGATTATAAAGAAATGCTATGAACAATGTTTGCCAGTTAACTCAATAACCTACATGTAATAGACACATTTCTAGGGGAAATGAGCTCCAAAAATAAGAAATAGGAAATCTGGAATGATAGATGGTTCAGCAGGTAGGATAACTTGGTGCTCTACCAGAGGACACAAGCGCAGTTCCCATCACCCACACACAGCAGCTCACACACACCCCTACCCGCCCCCCGTGATCAGCCCGTGTCCTGCCCCGGGCATCTGTGATCAGCCCGTGTCCTGCTCTGGGCACCCGTGATTGGCCCGTGTCCTGCTCTGGCTGCCTGCTACCATGGCGCCCCACCATTATGGACTCTCCCTCTAGAACCATAAGCCACAATAAACTCTTCCTTAAGTTGCCTTTGGTTGTGATATTTTATCATCACAATTTAAAGTAACCCAAACAAACCAGGCAGATCAAGAATTCAAGGCCAGTTTAAGCCACATGAGACCCTTATGTCTCAAACTAACAGAGAGGACTGGCAAGGTAATGAATCGGTAAAACATGCTGATATGGGTTTTTGTTTTTGTCCCCCAGGACCCATAGGTTGGAAGGGGAAAATGGACACCTTCAGGTTGTCCTTTGACCTCCACACACATGACATTCATGGTAACACAGACACAAATAAATAAATAAATAAATATTTTAAGATGACGCCAAACCAATATAAAAAGTATTATGCACCATGACCAAATATGACATCCCATGGGCTTACCAGACGAAAATCAACAGTCTAAAGTCAGAAATGACAATAGCACAGTGACAATAGCACAACTCCTGCAAGCTGGCCTCTGACCTCCAAGCAAGTGAGGTGGCGTGTACCCTCCCCATAAACACAGAGTATAAGCACTATGGGTTGTGGTGCAGTAGCACAGTGCTAATATAAGGCCCTGTGCTGAAGGTAAAAAAAACAGAAAATACAAACAAGTAATTAAATAAAAAGTCAGGCCATGAAATGGGGAGAAGACATATTTGTAAAGCATATTTCTGCTAATAGCTTTATTTAGAATAGGCAAAGAGCTACCATAAGCTAATAACAAAAAGACAAAGAAGCTCATTTAAAAATAGGTAAAGGAAGTGAATAGACATTTCTCCAAAGATCCATCCATGCCCAAAAAGCACACGAGGCTGAATAAGCTCATGTTATTGGACCCAGAAAAATGCAAAATAAGATCACAACAAAATTCACCCAACACTCACTGGAATGGCTATGATCAAAAAGACAAAAACAACCTGGCGTGGTGGTGGCGCACGCCTCTAATCCCAGCACTCGGGAAGCTGAGGCAGGCGGATCACTGTGAGTTCAAGGCCAGCCTGGTCTACAGTGTGAGTTCCAGGACAGGCAGGGCTACACAGAGAAACCCTGTCTCAAAAAACAAAACAACAAAAGACAAAACCAACATATGTTAATTAAGACAAGAAATCAGAACCTTCACGTGCTGCTGCTGGAGCATGGTATGGCCACGCATGCTGCTGACAGTTCCTTCAAATATTGAAAAGACAGTTAGCACACGATCTAGCACATGTCCAAGGGAGATAGAGCCATGACCTCACAAAAATTTAAAAGGGTTTTTATGGAGACGGCCTGGTGGATACAGTGCTTGTGAAAGTCCTAAGTGTGGATTCTCAGCACACTAGAACAAGCCTGACACAGTGCACACACCTGTGATCCCAGCACCTGGGGGTGGGTGGGTGGGTGGGGGCGGCTGAGGCAGGCCAAATGTGCGTGGGTTTTTCCCTGTCCAGCCAGTCTAGCAGAAATGGGAAACTCCAGGTTCTGTGAGAGGCTGTCTCAAAAATAAGACGGAGAGCGAGAGGGCGACACCAACGTTGACTTCCGGTCTAGCCGTGCGCCTGTGCACATACACATGAATGCCCACACAAGTGTGAGAACACACACGAACACTCATAAAACTTGCAAAGTCACAGCAGCATTACAATATCCAAAAAGCAGGGGAGGAACATCCTCAAATGTGCAGAAATTAAGTGAGATATATTCACACAATAGAACATTGCTTTACAAGAAAAAATATCAACTAAGTATTGATACATGCTAGAATACACATGGATCCCGAAAAGACTGTTCTAGGGGCCGGAGGGACAGCTCATTGTTTAAGAGCAGTCATTGCCTTTCCTAGGGACCTGAGTTCAGTTCCCAACCCCCACGTTCAGAGGCTCACAGCCACCTATAACTCGGACTGCAGGGGGCTCAACACCCTCTCTAGCCTCCATGCTATGACTGAATTGTTTCAAATAAATAGAGAACTAAAAATAAATATTTGGGGGTGGACAGGGAGATGGGAAGGACCTGGAGGAAGCTGGGGTAGGGGAGAGAATATGACCAATATATGATATTTAAGAAAAATCTTAATGAAGTTCTTAAAAGAACATTTAAAAAAAAAAAAAACGAAAACAGTGTGCTGAGTGAAAGAAGGCTTCATGAATGATATAAATCCATATTGTAAACATCCATATTATAAACATCCATGTTTATGAAAGGGACAGAAGGTAGGTAGGTGGGCGAGAAAGCAGAAGTGGCTGGTAGTGGACACGGGATTTTTAAGGCAATGACTTTGTCCTGAAAGTAGCCGCGCTGATGGTCACACAGCGGCAAGAACATACTAAAGCATGCTCAAGTGTCCACAGTGGAGAGATGCTCTATGTCCTGGTAAAGCTGTCCACTTTAAAAAGTTGTTAAACAAAGTTGCCCAAATGGGCACCACACACCTTCAGAAGGGAGCTGGTCAAAGGTGTGCCCATAACTCCCCTGTTCCTACCAGTCTTTCAAGGAATAGAGCTCAGGTTGTAGGAAGGCTCGGGTTATACACGCCTCCCCCAATCTCATTTCAGACTCAAACATTCTAAGTAAATGCTTAACCACATAGAATAAAGTCAGGAGTCTCCACGTTGACACCATGTTTATGTCTGGGTGAGCAGCAAAGTGTCTCAGCTCTGTCGCTCTCTTAGTGAATAGAAGTGCAACAAAAGGCTTTCTCAGCGGCCCCTATGTGACCTTTCCCTCATGGGGTCTGTGGGCAAGTCCATACACTGAGGGTGGGGACGGGGCCAGGACCAGGGCACTGCTACAGCAGCTCGCCTCTCGTCAGCCTCTGCCAGCACTCAGCTTCCTCATCTTTTCCTTTCCTCAGCTTTCTAGTCTCCCCATCAATGCTGCTCTCCAACAGAGAGCTACTACAAACTACACACATCAGACAAGTGACCAAGACTCAGAAAGAAAACAGGCTTTGGAGTAGGTTAGACAGTGAGTCAAAAGCTAACGCTGTCCCTTGTCACATTGGCTGCCTTGGGCAGACTTCAGATGCCGTCTGTCTAACAAAGCTCGCACAAGCCCCCAAACAATTCCAGAGTCCCACTGTGAGCTGGGTGCTGAGGGCATACACTCAAATCACACAGACACTCTGTGCGCTGCCCGGCAGATGTGGCCAAAGAGAGATGATGAAGAGAAGCCATGGAAGATGAGGAGACAAGAGACCTCACTAGGACAATGCATCCACAGGATGCCTCCAGTTGACACCTAATTACCGACCCTCCTGTATGGGCTCCCAGGTTACAGCCACACAGAACTACACTCACTTAGCACAAGCTTACAGTTGACTAGGAAACACAAAGACAGGTCCGCACTAATTACACTGCTGGGCAGAATAGAATGGAAACTGTTGGAGGGCTGGAACTCTGGTTTGGTTTGGTTTGGTTTTGAGACAGGGGCTCAGGTAGCTCAGACTGGCTGAAGTCCACCTGCCAAGTGCTGGGGTTACAGCTGTATGCCCCACCTCCCCCTGCTGCAAGGAGGAAGAGTGAAGTAATCTTGACCAAACTGGTTTCTTCCTGATCGGATTTGTCCAGTACTTTTGTACTCATTTCAGGAGATAGTCATAAATGGTCCCTCCCCCCACCTCTGACACCGTGAGAACAAGAAATGACAGTTTCTCAGGAGACACAACACTCTGTCCTCAGAGCAAAAAGTACTCAAGGGACGGCACCACCCTCTCCCCTCAAAAAGGCTTAGCTCTATATATGGAATCCAGGAGCCAGCACCACTGGGCTAGGACAAAGGCCAAGTTGGCACACGATGATAAGAAAAGTCCTAAAGCAGAGATCAGTAGCACCCACACAGAGGAGCAGCTTACACCTGCCATCTCCCCCACCGCCAGGCCCCCAGCCCATACACAGTCAATGTGTATGATGCCAACAAGTAAATGTGTTCTGGGAATGGACAAGGCTCTGGCATGCTGGCACAGGCTGGTAACCCTGCTTACCCATAAGCCAAGGCGGGGCTGGCAGCAGGAGAGAGCGCTTCAAGTGTCACTTGGCCTCCATGAACATGGATTGACCCTGGTTGGTGTGTTGGTTGCTTTTCTGGTTGCTGAGACCAAATGACAGGTGACAAGAAGTAGCTTAAGGGAGGAAAGGTTTACGACGGCTCACAGTTTGCGAATGTGCGTGCAAACACACACACACACACACACACACACACACACACACACTACAGACACCTGCATACATATGCACACACACATATACAGAGACACACACAAAGACACACATAAACACACAGTTACACAGACACATCACAAACACACATACACCACAGACACATTACACACAGACAAACACTCATACACACACACGCCCCAAATAAATAATATAATTCTTTTAAGAAGAAAAATAAGGCTCCATGTTGTCTAAGAAATACAAGTACTGAAGCTGGACGTGGTGGTGCATGCCTTTAATCCCAGCACTCGGGAGGCAGAGGCAGGCAGATCGCTGTGAGTTCGAGGCCAGCCTGGTCTACAAAGTGAGTCCGGGACAGTCAAGGCTACACAGAGAAACCCTGTCTTAAAAACCAAAGAAAGAAAGAAAGTAGGGACTATAGTGCCAAGATCAGAGGGATAAGTTACTTCAAACCATCACTACCACCACAACAACAAAAACAAAAACAAAACCTTACATTTGGTTAAAAATCATAAGAAAGTGAAACTGAAATTCACTGCATAGAAATCGGCATACTAACAAGAAGGCTTTTAAATGACATCATTTTCAGGTTTGTATGAAAACAGCAAGGAGAGATTTCCCTGCAGATCCTAGGAGGGAGCTTGATTGTTTCCCTCCATCGTTCTAAGCACACTGAGCCTGAATCACACACACAGTAAACGGTGTTTCCATGAGAGCTGCCTGCAGTCATGTCCGTGGTGGTGGTAGGGCTACCCGGCACTTTGTTTTCACCCACTCTTCACTCACTCACTCACTCACTCAGTTTATCCTTTGGTTGGTGCCCAAGAAGAGGTCCATATGAATCAGCCTATGGAACCTACAGGCGAGGACCACCACCCGGCATCCCATGCTGGGGTACCTTGCGGGCCAAAAGATGTGACTTCTTCCTGCTGTGAACTTCATGTAAACTTGAGAAATAGTTGATGAACTGAGTAACCCATTTGAGGTTTACTAGCTCAACCCCTATTTCCTGCTGGCACCCTACCTAGGACCTGGCAGCATATTTTGCATGGATGTTTAGCATTTAGTATTATCTCCTGCTGTAGCAGGAGTGTTGTGCTGCACGTGACTGCTGGCCACCCTGTTAGACAACGTAAGCCTAGCTCTAACAAGGGACCCTCAACAGAGGATTCTGGGAGAGTTGGATTCATAAACTGGCACCTGCTCTGGTGGAGAAGACGGACCAATCAAAGTCTCCCATTTGTGTGGGAAGAGTGTTACTCCAGGGCCATTTGGCACACTATTAAAACGTTCTTAAGATTCAACCCACGGAAACTAAACAGGTGGCTCCGCGGTTAATACCACAGGATGTTCTGGTCTTTCAGAGAACCTGAGTTCTGCTTCCAGGCCCCACATCAGGCAGCTCACAACTGTCTGTAAATCCAGCTCCAGGGGGATCTGACGCCCTCTTCTGGCCCCTCTGGGCACCTGCATTTACAGGCTCAAACACACATATACATATACGTATAATTAAAAATGAAGTCTTTAAAAAATAATGTTTTCAAATAGTCAATCAATGGCCACATAAGAACCAAATGAAACTCAGTAGCTCTAGTGATCTTTCTCCAGTCTTTCAGCTCTTCCTTTCCAGGGACTGTGTGCACTTTCAGATCTCATGACTCTACCACCTGCTACACGCACGCACACCACTGAGGACTTAAAGTGTACAAGAGTGGGTGCATGTATTCTCATTCTCTTTCCCTTTCCCCATCTCTCCACCCTGACCTCCTGCTTCCCCCAGCGTGGTACAATCTTCAGCATGTAAGTAGTTGGTAGCAAAACCCCCGATGCTATCCAGCCAGCTGGCCACAGCAAGTTTACATCAAGGTCCAACGTGTTTCTGACACCACGGGAGGCGATGTTACCGGCCTCGTGTTTCGGGTTCCAAGGGTGAGCCCGCCATGTTGGCCACACCACCTGTCCTACTGGAATTGCACTGGTGAATTTCCCATGGCAAACCTGATCCGTCCTTGTTGCTTTGTCCAGAGAAAGAAGCACAGAACTTCACTGGATGAATCAAACCTGCTCTGAATTGAGGGGAAGTCAAGCATGAGGAGGAAGTGAACTGAACCCCACCCCCACTCCCAGTGTTGCTAAGAAATATTAGACCCAGCTAAGGTCATGCTTGTCCAAGTGGTTGGCTGGGAGGCTGCACCTGAGTCAGAAACTCTTCCAAGGCTCGGACCTAGACAGCGGGAGAATTCGCTAACCCTGGACACGTATCTTCCCACAAACTTAAAGCCAGTGGTTAATGTGTGGCATGGTCATCGTCTCCGGCCCTTCGTCCACTCTCTCAACTTTGGAAACATGCACCATACACACCTAATACTCAGAGAGGGAAGAACAAAGGTGCTGGACTAGCATGGTCTTTCTCTAGGCCTCGGGAGCTCCCCCAAAGGTGCTGGACTAGCATGGTCTTTCTCTAGGCCTCGGGAGCTCCCCCAAAGGTGCTGGACTAGCATGGTCTTTCTCTAGGCCTCGGGAGCTCCCCCAAAGGTGCTGGACTAGCATGGTCTTTCTCTAGGCCTGGGGAGCTTCCCCAAAGGTGCTGGAGTAGCATGGCTTTTCTCTAGGTCTGGGGAGCTCCCCCAAAGGCAGGCTCAAGGCAAGAGGTGGGCACGAGGTACTGTCCTACAGACTTACAAGGAGTATTCTAGTAATGTTGGAAAATTTACTTAAATACATTATATACTATGAATATGCTGGAAATCTCGATCAGCCACAGAACTCAAGAAAAGCCAAAATGATGTGGTAGATTATCACACATGCACACGCACACACACACACACACACACACACACACACACACACACACACACCTTGGCTAGTGGCTTAAGACTACTACCGGGTTTTAAAAAAGATGGAAACAGGGATATCTAAAAACCTCACATCTGCGATCCATCTTGTAGTGGATGGGAATTCAGGTGTTCAGATTCTGTGAAAATGTTCTGTGATTTTGTGTTCTATTTTTAGAGCACAACCCCATTAATGGCATTCTCAGGTTAAGTACCATGTTCTCTCTCTCCCCCTCTGCCCCCCACTCTCTGTTGGTTTTTCAAGACAGGGTTTCTCTGAGTCCAGGCTGTCCTGGACTCCAATTGTAGCTGGCCTCGAACTCACAGCCACCTGCCTGCTTCTGTCTCTCTGCATGCTGGGATTAAAGGGGTGTGCCACCACACCTGGCCTTTTCTCATTTCTAAATGTGTGTGTGTGTGTGTGTGTGTGTGCGCACACGCGCGTGCATGTAAGAGTGTTGTGCCTGCATGTATGTCTGTGGACCACTTTCCTGCCTAGTGTCCACAGAGGTCAAAAGTGTGTGTCAGGTACTCCACACCTGGTTGTGAGCTGCCATGTGGGTGCTGGGATAGAAGCAGGGTCCTCTGCTCCTAACTCCTAACCATCTCCAGGCCCCTATTTTTTATGTTTTGACACTCACTCCCTGCCTCATATGCACCATCCACACATAGTACACATGTGCAAGGCGGTAAGGCATAGAAAAAACAAAGTGTTCATCTGCAGCAGGAAGTAGTGCCTAAGTAAGAACTCAAAGGTCGTTTGTGGCAGTTTTCTTCCTTAAGTTGTAAGCCACACGGTTTCTTCAGTGAATTAGGCTGTTCATACTTCCTCCTGTTTCTCGCCCTCTGGCTTTGTGATAAGGTCTTGGCAGAAATCAAATTGGGCTGGGCACGGTGGTGCAAGCCAGTACTTGTGCAGCAGGGGTAGGCAGATTTCTGTAAATTGGAGGCTAGCTTCGTCTACAAAATGATTTCCAGGCTGACTTACTCCAAAGTAAGATTTGTCTCAAAACAACAAACAAACAAACAACCTCCAAAAACCCAAAACCAAAAAACCAACCAGCAAAACCTATAACAAATTAACAGGGTTCAATTGCTAAATGAATCATTTTGAAAATCTCCTCCACCCAAAATAGTGAGAGTCTTTTAACTGGTACACATTCCACCCAAATTCCTCATAGTCATCACAAGTTTTGGTTTTTTTAAAGATTGATTTGTTTTTTAAGTGTATGTGTGAGCGTCTGTATGTATGTATGTATGCATGCATGTATACCATGTGTGTCTCTTACCCAGAGGCCAGGCTGTCATTGGATCCCCCTGAAACAAAGAGTTGAGAGCCAGCCACCATGTGGGTGGTGGGAATCAAACCTGGGTCCTTTGTAAGAACAGTCCGTGTTCTTTACCACTGATCTGTCTCTCCAGGCCCATTGATTACAATTTTTTTTAACAACTTTATATGACTCGGAAATAGGTCATTTTTGAGTTGCATATCAAAATAGCAAATTCTTTACCAAAAATGGTGCTTAGGATTGAGCAATAAATGCATATTTCTAAGTGAAAATGGCAATAGCTCTCTAAGAATTATTTACGTTTTTGTGTTTCAGAATAAAATAAAGATTCCTGCCTCTTCTCTTTCTTCTCTTCCTCTTTTGTTTTCTTGAAGCAGAGCCTCAATCTTACAGTAAAATCCTACTGCTTCAGCGCCCCAGTGCTAGGGTTACAGGTGTGAGCACCACGCCGGACTTGGCAGTACTGGACTGCCAGGGGTAGTGGCACATCCTTTAATCCAGCACTTGAGAGGCAGAGGCACGTGGATCTGAGTTCAAGGTTAGCCTGGGCTACACAATGAGTCCCTATCTAAGAGGGGGAGGCGAGAAAAAGATGCTCCAGTACCATTCATAAGCCTGCATCTCTGGATGTTTAATTTCTCTATTTAAAAATACGCTTTGCAAATCAGCTTCCTACAATTAAAACAAATCTCTTTATTTTCCCATGTACAAACAATAGAGTACTCCCCGGAGGAAGTGTAACCGGCACACCAGCTGAGAGAACAGGCAGGAATGGATAGAGATTTCTCTAACTCACCAGGCCTGGAAAGCAGAAGGCCCAGAGGTGAATCAGGCCCCATGTCCGGGAATGTGTCCCTTCAACAGAAGCCACGCCCTGGCCACTTCTTCATTCAAATTCTTATGTAGAGTAAGAAAGTCCTTTATCGTTTTGTTTTGTTTTGTTTTATGGTTCTTTGAGACAGGGTTTCTTTGTGTTAGCCTTGACTGTCCCGGACTCACTTTGTAGACCAGGCTGGCCTCGAACTCACAGTGATCCGCCTGCCTCTGCCTCCCGAGTGCTGAGATTAAAAGCATGTGCCACCATATCGTGCAAGAAGTAGGAGTCTAGTCAAGGGAGTGTGTCAGGGGGGTGTGCCATCTTCATAAAGGGCTCTTGCTTTCTCAGACAAACTAGTGTCAAACAGCAGCAGAAAATGTACTCAAATTGCCACAATTTTCTTATTAAAAAAAAAAACAACCGACCAATAGAGAACTAATCCTATAACCCCAACTCTTGGGGTGGGGGCCTAAGGCAGGAGGATCATGAGTTTGAAGCAATCCTAGGCTTCTATAAGTCAAGCTGCTGAGTTACAGAGTGAGCAAGACGGTATTAAAACAACTAAAGCCCGGACAAGCAGGTGTTTCCTATGTTCTTACAGTAAAAAGTCATTTCTGGAAAAGCAGAATGGAATCTTTGTTTGGTTTCTTCCCGAGTTTGCATATGTGGCTGACACAGAGAAATCACTCATTCAAACAATGGTTAATTTAAATGTTGGGGTTTCACAATCCTTACTGGGGGAAAAGTCACCCCGGGCCAATATTCAGTCTCTTGACTTCACCGTGAGGACTCCAGGTTCTTTCATGGGCATGAACTCCCTTCTAGGAACCCTGTTGGAAAGGAAGGTCAACAGAAACCCGCAGGGCTCCAACAGTGTGCCATGCTCTGACACACCGAACGCTCCCTCGGCAACACCCCCTCAAAACCCACGCGAAGTGAATTGTCAAACAGAAAAGGCCACTGTGCTATTCAAGACAAAGGTCCCAGATGCTAATTAGCTCTCTATTATGAATCCCAGACCAGAGAAGCAGGAGGTCAGTCTTGGGGTGATGGTTTTTAAGACCCCACTGACATCCCTGGTATCCTTCTGGCTGCCCGAAAGCTTGGAAACCATTCTGACCACTTGATTTCACTTCTGCTATTATCTCAAACAGGAAAGCAACAGCCTACAGAGCCAAACGAGGGACAGTTTGGACTCATCTCTGCAATTTCCTTCCCAAGAATACTGAGGGTGAAAAGAGCTCCTGGGGAGTCAGGCATGGTGGTGCACACCTGCAGTCCCAGCTGTCCTGAGGCAGAAAGAAATCGGAGGGTTGCCTCAAGTTCAAGGTCAGCCTCAGTTACGTCGAAAGTACTAGGTAGGCTAGCTGGGTCTACAGAGCTAGAACTTGTCTCAAAAATAACAAAACAAGGGGGCTGGAGAGATGACTCAACAACTACATCTTTAAAACAGAATAAATCAAGGCCTGGGCAGACAGCTCAGTAAAATGCTGCTGACCTTCCGTGAGGGCAACAGTTCGCCTCCAGAACCCACGTTAGAAGGCAGTGGTGGAGTAAGTTTGTAGTCTGATGCTGGGGGGAAGTAGAGGCAGGGGGATCCCTAGGGCTCTCGGGTCCACCAGCCTAGCATTTTCATCAAGATGCAGAGACTCTGTGTGGTGGTTTGAATTACAAATGACACCCATAGGTTGATGGTGGCCATGTCTCAAGAAGGTTGTGAAACTTTAAAGAGGAAGTATGTCACTGAGGGTGGGCTTTGAGGATTGTCCCCCATCCCCCTGACTTGTTAAAGAGGAAGTATGTCACTGGGGGTGGGCTTTGAGGGTTGCCCCCCATCCCCCTGACTTGTTTATATATGAGTGCTTTGCTTGAGTATGTATATATATCCATGAGGATGCTGGTGTCTGCAGAGGCCAGAAGGGGACGTTGGAACCCCTGGAACTAGAGTTATAGACACTATGTGAGCTGCCATGTGGTGCAAAGTCCCTTGCAGGAACTTAAACTCATCAACCTGGTTTGGGGGTTTTATAGCCCCGCCCCACTCCCTGTTCCCTGCTTCTGCTTCCTGTGTAAGGATGAAATGTGAGCACTTCCTGCTTCTGCCATCATACCCGCCTGTTGTCATGCCTTCTCCACCAAGACCTCCGGCCTTTGTGTGCATAACTGCTTGTGGACACGTGTGTGTGTGTGTGTGTGTGTGTGTGTGTGTGTGTGTGTGTGTGTGTGTGTGCGCGCGCGCGCGCACGCGCGCACACACACACAGTAGCAGAGCAGAATGCTGGGTGTCCTTCTCACACAGGATCACAGACATCAGACATACACAACCCCCTTACCCCCGTCTGTCTGTCTGTCTCTCTTTCTCTGGAGTCAGTTGACCAATTTCCTGCTCAAGGATCTGCCTTTTCCAGGATTCTCCCCAAAAGGGTCACCAATCCCTGGTGGCGAGTGGCTCCTCTCCTCTCATAGCCACCAACCCTGGTTTTCTTATAGTCCTGACAGTTAATAGCTAGTTTCAAAACTGAATCTAACTCACGTCTTTGTCTAGTCGTGCAGAAGATACCGATTCGTCAAAAGGGCGTGCTGTGGGTAAGTCAGGACTTACGAGAAGGGAAATGTTTAAGGCCTTCTAAATTGACCTCCATTGTAATGAAGAAGATAATGGGAAGACGATGCTTTCAAACCTGTGGCAGGTGACATGGTAGATGGGAGTGCACTTAGGTGACATGGTGGACAGGAGTGCACTTAGGTGACATGGTGGACAGGAGTGCCCTTAGGTGACATGGTGGAAAGGAGTGCCCTTAGGTGACATGGTGGACAGGAATGCCCTTAGGTGACATGGTGGACAGGAGTGCACTTAGGTGACATGGTGGACAGGAGTGCCCTTAGGTGACATGGTGGACAGGAGTGCCCTTAGGTGACATGGTAGACAGGAGTGCACTTAGGTAGAAGCAGGAAACCAACTCTATGGCTTTGTGCAAATCGCCTGACCACTCAGTGCCTTGCTTTCTCCTTCTGTATGAGGGGTGAGTGACCTGACCCCCTAGCTGGCAAAGTTGGGTGGGAACTGAGAATTGAACACATAAAGCATTTGGTGCAGTGTCTCCGACATGGCACCGTGTGTTCTGAAGGGGCGCTGTAGAGCAAAGGCATGCTGACACAGGTCACCACACACTGTGTAGCGGGCAGCAAGAAGACCTGGGAGACAGACGTCAGCTCTTTTCCTAGGCAGATGTGTGGTGATCTGGGCGTCTGTATTTCAACTTTCTTGTGCTAAAGACGGACATGTCTAATACCTCAAGACTACAACTAACGGTCAACATGGAAACCATTTGAGAAAATGATTTTTTTTTAAGGTGCGTTGTTTTTAAATTGTGTTTATTTGTGTGTCTGTGTGGGGGTATGTGCACCAGACTCAAGTTGCCCGTAGAGGCCAGAAGAGGCTGTTGGATGCCCTGGAGTTGGTGGGCCCCCGATGAGAGTACTAGGAACCAAACTTGGGACCTTAAAAAAAAGACAAAAACAAACAAACAAACAAACAAAAAAACCACTGAGCTGTCTCTCCAGGTCAAGAAAGTGTTTTATTTTGTTTTTTAACTGTACAACTACAAGATGCTGTTTCTGTGGTTGAGCATAAAGTTAAAGAGGATTTATTCAAGGCAAGTTGGTGATTTTTGTTTGTTTGTTTTTTGAGACAAGATTTCTCTGTGTTAACAGTCCTGGCTGTCCTGGACTCACTTTGTAGATCAGGCTGCCCTTGAACTTACAGAGATCCACTTGCCTCAGCCTCCTGAGTGCTGGGATTAAAGGTGTGTACCACCATGTCCAGCTCAAGTTGATTTAAAAAAAAAAAAAAGTATCTCCCTATGAAAGGGTCTCTACCAACAGTGAGAGGAGCAAAGCCCTGCTGCAGAGAAAAGCGGGCAGCCTTGTTCTTTCTAGGAGTGACTTGAAATATTCAAGCTAGGCACTATCAGGGTGGTTTACATAGATGCCCCTGGGCATGACCTGGGCAGACAGTAGGCCACGCAGCCTCTCTGGCTTCACAGAGAAGATCACTCTGCCACTTAGGCCGCTTTAGATTAATGCAGATGTTTAAAACAGAGTCCCTGTCTCTTGCAGCTAGAAATAAATTCTACGCCAGCACACACTGTCTTTTGTTATTCTAAGAAAGGACCTTCTAGAAAAGAGTCTGGGAACTTTTTCCCAGAATGCACACTTCCCTGAACCCCTCCTCTCCCTAAGGTGTACTCTTGAGCCTGAGCTTTCATTGGCTTTCGTGAACCAGCTCCTCGGATTAAACTTTAAAACATGGGACCTTTGACTCCCATGAAATTTATCAGTAACTTGGACTTCATTCACTTAACTTTCCTATGATTATTCTTCGGATAAGGAATACCAAAACGAACTTAGGGGAAAAAAATTAAAGCTGCTGGACATAGGGTTTAGAATATATATAGAGCATATGAAAAAGTCCTAAGCAGGGCCTGCAGAGATGACACACCCCATAAAGAGCTGTTTTGTAGTCAACCCTGATGACCTGAGATCCATTCCCTGGACCCATGCTCTGAAGGGGAGTGAACTGACTCCACAAATATGCCGTGGCGTGTGCCTGCCCCCACCCCTGAAATGATTACAGTTTAAAAAAAAAAAAAACTTAAAAGAAAAATTTATAAGCAAAATAAACAAACAAGAACCCAGAAAGTCTTATCTTCAAAACAAACAAATTACAAAGGGAAAGAGGAAAGGGTCGGCCCACAATGGCCTTCAGGACCTGCATATTCGGACTACTATGCAAAGGCTGGCTGGGCTGAGCCATAGTTCAGACGCTGAGCACTTGGCAAACATGAAGGAAGTCCTGGATTCAACCACAAGCACTGAAGCGGGGGTGGGGGTGGGGGGGTGAGGGAGAGTGTTAGGAAATCGTGGTGGTGGAACCCCAACAGTCTTTTCCAGGACTAGATTGCTCTCTAGTGTGGCGAGCAATTTTCAAGTTGAGTTCGGCTCCACTGTGAACTCTCGCAGTTTCTCAGACTGGGCTCCTCATATAAAACAGCGGCAGCTGTCCCTGAGGTGACTGCTTGGGTTAAATCAATGGCCCACGCAGAGCACTTGGCAAACACACTCCCTGGAACGAACCCTCCTTCTGCCCTTTCAGGTGACAGCATTTCCATCCCAGCCTTTATGAGGTCACCTAACTTTGAAGAGCTGGCACACAGGGATGGTTTTCAGCTCACCCACTCCTATTTTCAACTCCTGAAATAATTTAAAATTGTGGTCTACACTTACAAAGCAAAACTAGGCAGCAAAGGAGAGCATACATTAGAGCTACACGTAACTCCATGGGCGACCATCACAGATGCATGTGCCAAGCGAGTGAGGCCAGACACAGGAGCGTAGACTCTGCCAGGCTCCATCTTCAAAGTTCAACCACGGCCAAAGCTAAAGTATGGTGATAGATGATGGTTAATGCAGGGGGGATGGAGGGGCAGGAGAGACTCCAAGAAGTAATGTATAAGAAGTGGAAAATGAAACCAGGGAAGGGGGCCAAGCACCTGTAGTCTCAGAACTGGGTGGACTGAGGAAGACTGCCACAAGTTCAAAGCCAGCCTGTGTATGTACGCTGTGAGACCCTGCCTCAAAACAAAACAAAAAAGGAACTGAGAGATGAGCACACATACTCAGAATGGGCCTTTAATAAAGTTGATGGATGGATGGATGGATGGATGCATGGGTCTGGTAAAGATGTATTATTCACTGGCGACCAGAAATGTTACTGAGAGCCAGTATTAAGTGACGAGAGTTGAGGGATGCTCTGATCCCCGGGTGTAACAACATGCCATTAGGATGCTGCCATGTTCCTCCAGCAGAATAATTGTGGGTTGTCCCCGAGTGCCCTCGACGTATCCAGTCTCAGTTTCTTGGCCACCTTTACGGTGTGTGGTATGGGTTCCATCTCATGGGGTAGGACTAAATAAAACCAAAATGGTGGTTTACTCATTCTGGTAAGCTCAGTACTTGGGAGGCTAAGGCAGGAGGATTGATGGAGTTGGGAGTGAGTCTGGGCTGCATGGTAATTTCTGCACCAGCTGGAGGTTTGGTGATACCCTATCTCTCAAAACAGATGGCTGGGTGTGGTGTCATATGCCTTTAATCCTGTCCTTTTGAAGACAGAGGCAGGGTCTTTGTGAGATCCAGGCCAGCCTAATCTACATAGTAAGCCACAGGCCAGCCATAGCTGTATGCAGTGAGGTAACACTTCAAAAAGGAAAAGAGGTGCCGTCCCCAGCAGGGCGGCACACACACCTACAACTCTAGCGTCCCAGAAGCTGAGACAGGAGTTCAAAGTCAGCCTCAGCTACCTAGTGAGACTGTCTCAAAAACAAAGGACAGAATACTACCAATCTTTGGTAAAGAGGGCAGCTACATATAGCCAACTTGACATTAAAATCATTCTCACCCCATTTAATAGCAGCAAAATTTGTCACTCAACCAACTAGGATGAACTGATAAGGGCCTCCAATGTGGTGTAAAACAATGCCTGGTGGGTGACCTTACTTCCACACATCTGCGGAACTGAAATCTAGAACAATTGAAAGGAAGGCACTTCTCCAGTGAGATAAAACAAAGGAAGACCTGGAAGTGTCTAGAACCAGCTCACGCTCAGGCCCTTGCCCAGTGCCTTTCTGTTCCCCTCTGACTAATATCACCCTTCTCCAGGGCGCCTGGTGTGAGTGCACAGACCCCTCCAGTGGGCAAAGCCTCCATTTTGGATTTGCCCGGGCCCTCTGATGGCCCTAGCTACACGTGTTGTGCAATCCAGGTGCGCCTATGTGACCGGCCAGTTTTCATACTTGTTTAAAAAACAAACAAACAAACAAACAAAAAACCCAACCACCACCATCACTCCGCCCGAAACAGGGTTTCTCTGTGTAGCCTGGCTGTCCTAAAACTTCCTCTATAGACCAGGCTGGCTTCAAACTCAGAGATCCACCTGCCTTTGTTGGCATTAAAGGGAGGTGCCACCCTGCCCAGCTAGTCTCGAAATCTTAAGGGCATAGGAAAAGGTTAATTCACTTTTTGAAAATTACGTAACTTCTTAGCGGACAAGGCAGTTAAAGGACTGGCTATGCAACTGCGTTCACTACTCCAACGACAGCGACAAGCCATCCTTTCCTGGAGCTGTGTCTATGGAACTCTACAAGTTGTCAGATGGAGTCCTACCTGCCCACACACATGAGGCCAACCAGAAAGTTTTAGCTGAGAGTAAGTTTCCTCTAACTTTGAAACGGTCGTCTCTCCCAAGTCCTTTTTACGGGGATCAGAAACTGTCCAAAAGAAGCCTTGCTTCATCCGGTCACTGCCAATTACTGACTCAGATGGCCTCGTGGCAGGACAGACAGGATTCTGAAGCGTGAATACCAACTTCACACTGAGGTCTGCTACCACGAGGGCCAAAGACTCCACATGCTTCCCACGTTATACTGTGACACCATCGCCCAAGAGCTGGCACCCACTTTTGGAGCACTACTTTTTCAGGATTTCCTATTTCCTGTTTGGATTCTAGCCACTGCTATAGGTATCCGTGTCCCTCATAGTCACCACAACTGATTAAAAGCAAATCATTCAGGTTTCCCTCTTGATCATACGAGCTCGAATTATCTAAAAAACAAAACAAAAGTGGGGGTGGGGGAAGCCCACTACCTTTCAGTATACTTAGTATTCCCAAGACATATATTAACCCAGGAATCTCCCAAGGCCATGGCCAGCAATGTAAAAAGGCTCTGAAATTACTCTACCTAAATGTGTAGATCTGTAGATAAAGGCACACTTCCACCTTTAATTTGTACTTATCTTGTCTAAACCTAGTACAAGAGAGATGGGGCGTGGGGAGGAGAAATCTTTCAGTATTTTCATGAAACCAGAGCCACCATTTAGCTAAAGCTTTCAATAGAATGAGTCACCAGGTACAAGGCACAAGGTGACACTTGGTTGGCCTCTCAGAGTCCCCAGCCTGGATCTCTGCTAAAGTCCAAGCGCACAGCAGAGGCTCAGGCCTCTCACGCATCTCTCCATGACAGCCTCAGCCCTCTTGGTAAAACCGAAAACACCGGAGGATTACAAGTGTGCAGGAGCTCCCAGCCACCAGTAAACTAAAATTTACCCAGAAATTCCTTCCCCCACCCCCAGCCCACCCCACGTATTTCCCTACTCACCATCCCCACCCCTGTAAGAGAAAGGGGCCCGACGCCTGTGCAATCCACCATTTTAAATATTAATAAATACCAAAGTATGAAACCAGTACCTGCCAAACACCTGGTGCTCTCTTTCCCTCGCTCGCCCTCGCCTCCTACGCTCTGGCAACGGAATGCCCTTCAAAACCATGGCTCAGTGCTTTTGGTAAATGTTTTACGAGACACTGAACAGCCTTTCGTCCCACCCTCAGAGCAAACACCATTGAGAGAACACAATATAATGGCAGCAGAGCTATCCTGCGACACACAGTAATGTCAATGAGCAGCAAGCAAGTTTCCACACTTCCCCCGTAAGGAGGGGGGCACAAACCCAAATGTGAAGAGTGCGGAGTTGGCAGGCAAAAAGAGAACCTGACGCTAAGGGGCCTTACAGGTTTTACCATTTTGTTTTGAAGGTGGCACTACGATCACCTTGTCCTAATCCCCAAGCAAGTCTTAACTTGTCAAACCGAAAAGGTGTCTAAATTAAGAGTTAATAAAGGGGCGAATTCCCCGGCACACCTGCAGACACAGCAGTTAATTCTAGTTATGGTGGAAGTGCTACCTGGAAAAGGCCATCTTCCGCAGTAGCAAAAAGCGCGCTCCCCGTTTTTCCGTGGCCCAAAAGTTAGTCACAGTTAAACAGCAACTTTGCTCTGAACCAGAAGTTTGGCATTCCTTTCAGGTTAACAATTATAACTGAAGGACAACAGAAACTTGCTGGTACGGAGCCATCAGTACCCACAGCGTGTCAGGTGCTTCTTAGACCCAGGGTTAACCAAACAGAGGAGGGACTGAGGGTCCTTGGGCTGCCCGGTCCAGGGAACCTCTGTCCCAAGCTCCTGAGGACAACTCGCACATACCTGCTCCTGGTGCTCTGAGTTGGACAGTGAAAAAGGATGGTTATTTTGCTGCCTACAAGCCTAAAAGCAGAGCAAACTTGTCTAGAGACCCAAGTTTGCTTTGGCAGACAGGTTAGGGAAGGAAAAAAAAAAGAGCGAAAAAAAAAAGAGCCCCCCTTTTTACCGCCCCCCCCCTCAGTCTCTAAGAGTACTCAGGATTCTGTACTTCATACAAGCAGCGCTATAGAAGCTGAATGCAGGTCTGGCCGCCTGGCTTTTCTATACTCTGGCTGTGTGACTTTGGGCTACTATCTCTACCTTTCTGAGACTGTTTCTTGATGTATATGAAACAAACAAACAAACAAACATCCAGAGACAAGGAAGATATCTGACAGTTCTCCCACGGGGCAGCTCTTTAGGTCTTCAAACAAAGGTTTGAAGCGCTGGGGCAACTCACACCTTATGGTTAGGAACCCCATCTTATTTCCCATTTCTTCCTGCTGCTGCAGAGGCTTCAGTCCAGCAGTAAGTTTCCCTTCTCTGGGGTTGGAATCTACTAATCTGTTCTGGGTGGGTTTCACAAACGACCCTTTATCGGCCTGCTCAGGGGCGAGGCCACAGGGCGGGCCAGCCCCGGGGCGGTCGTCTCCTCTGGCTTACACAACAGTTCTGTGCACACTGCCCTCTTACACGGCTAGCTAACCAGTCCTGCATAACCACTCCAGCCTGGCCCCCCTGCTGGCTCTCTCCTCCTACCCTGCTATCCTAAGCACACTGTACTGTGTTGCAGAACACAGATTCTCCAGCCCAGGCAGGAATTGAACTTGTGATCTCTCTGGCACAGTCAGCTTTTGTCTCTGTGTCTCTGTCTCCCTGTCTATCTCTGTCTCTGTCTCTCTCTCCTCGTCTGTCTATTCCTCACTCTGGGCTGTAAGCCTCAGTTTCCCAGTTTCTTTTATCCCGTGAGACCCTTCTCTTGGACACTCATTCTTCAGGCACCCCAATATCATCAAACCTGCAAAGGATCAAACCTCAGTGGGGGAATGTTTTTCTCTTTCCCAGAAAGAGGTGCTCCTCTCTGGGGCACCTTTTTCCACTCTGGTGTTCATGGATTCTAGTGCACTGTGTGCCACTGCAGCCCTGGGATAGAGCCAGTCCTTGGTCTGACTGTGTGGGAATCTACTTGAAATTTTGGGAGTTGTTTGTTTGTTTTTTTGTTTTGTTGTTGTTTCAGTTGTTTTTTGAGGCAGGGTTTCTTTGTGTAGCCCTGGCTGTCCTGGGCTCACTTTGTAGACCAGGCTAGCCTCAAACTCAGAGATCTTCCTGAGTGCTAGGATTAAAGGTGTGTACCATCAGTCTGTAGCTCATACTGGCCTAGAGCTCAGTTCTATGGACAGCCCAGATGAACTGAAATTCTCAGGGGTCCTCCTCCCCCAGCCTCCCAAGTGCTGCAATTGCACTCTGTTATCTTTGAATGTGGAAATGTCTAAACACAAAGCAATACGTTGTTGGTTAAATTCTAGTATAGAAAAGGGCCACACTTGGCAAGAAGAATGCAATTTATTTTCATGCACTTATTATAAAAACATTAGTGTCAAAAGTAGATTGTGAAGAAATGACAGCAACTGAAGAAGCATCAAAACCAAGCACCAAGCCAGGTTCAAGAGGCTGAGGTAGGAGGATCCTTGCCAAGTTTGAGACTAGCCCCAGCATGGAGATCTTGTCTTAAAGGCCAAAAGGCAAACATCCGAAGCTAGGAACAGTGGCTAACGCCTGTAGTCCCAGCACCCAGGAAGCCGAAGCAGCACTGACAGGAGCTAAAACCAGACTGAGCCACATCTCATGACTCGGTCTCATAGACACAAAGACTAGACAGGGGCGTCCTTTTTATGGGCGTTTTTCCTGCCAAGTGTTACAGGCACCATGTGTGTGCAGTGCCTGAGATGGCCACAGAGGGCAGCAGATCCCCAGAACTGGAATTACAGATGATGATGATGATGATGATGATGGTGATGATGATAAGCAGTCATGTGGGTGTTGGGAGTCAAATCCGGGTCCTGTAGGAAAGCAAGTGCTCTTAACCACTGAGCTGCTTCTCCAGCCTCTAAAAGGGTTTGTTTTGTTTTGTTTTAAGACACAGTCTTATGCTGGAGAGATGGCTCAGGAGGCAAAGGTGCTTGCCATGAAACCTGACCTCGATTTATTCCCCAGGACTCCAACAGTGGAAAGGGAGAGAGTTGTTCTTATGTCCACACATGTGCTGTGGCGTGTGGATGCAAACACACACCCCCCAATCAACAAATAAGCGTATAACGATAACCACCATGCTATTTTTAAAAAGACGGAATATTGCTGTGTAGCACTCACTACTCTTGCATCACAGCGCCCGAGTGCTGGGGTCTGCCCTCGGGACCAGCTCCAGGCGTCTGTTTATTAGCTGTCTACAGTTCCAGGCACTCGATTGTGTGAGCTCTCCCTTAGTTCAGACTTACAGGAAGACAGGCAGAGAGGCAGAGTTGTGCTGACAGCAGAGCTCAGAGTCCCTAGTCCCAATCTGAGCCCTTTGCTCTCGCCTGAGGTCCACCCGCACCCACGCACGCTGTGGCCTACCCCCACTGCAGTGTGCCTACTGCTGACCTGGACACCCACACTCTCTATTTCTGGTCCCTCCGTGTTCAGAACCCACTGGAGCATGCTCTTCGCTGCTTGCTTTGGCTTCCCCCAACCCGACACCTTTCTTACCCATCTTGGAAAAAAAAAAAAATCGCCTGTACTATCCAAAACCTATTGAAAAGCTGTGATAGGGGAGGGATCGATCCTCTTCACCATGAAACCCAACCACCAATTACTACAGACTCCCCCTTTCCTGTTCCCCACACTGCACCCTGTGTTTACAAACTGGATATTGAAGCACTGTAGACTGGCTGTGGAGAGATCCGCATTCTACCCAGCACTTGGCACACTATGATTTAAACATGCTGCCTCGTGCTGGTCACAGACTGCCTTCTACCCAGGACTTGTTTTATTGTCTGGTCTGGTTTGGCTTTGATTTGTTGAGGGTAAGGTCCCACTCTGTAGCCCTAGCTAGCCATATACGTCCCACCCTCCTGTGCCAAACCCGCATTGCTAACGATTCCAGGTTTTGCTCTATGGTCCTCAGTACACCAGTATGCTGGGGCACTTTGGGTTATTAGTTTTTTGGGGGTTTTTTTGTTTTTTGTTTTTGTTTTTTTGTTTTTGTTTTTGTTTTTTTTTTTGAGACATGGCCTTGAACTCTCAGAGGCCCTCATTCCTCTGCCTCTGAAGAGCCCTCCCTGGAAATGTCAACTATAGAGTTCTGAAGGCCAGAATGCTCGATATTGAGAAATTGCTATTCACTTCCAAAACACCTGTGCACTTTGGTGGCCCAGCTCTGCCCTGGACCCTGTGACCCTGTGACTCTCAGGTATATTTAGCCTGTAGAATGCTTTCAGATTTGTTTGTTTTGTTTGTTTGTTTTGAGACAGGGTTTCCCTGTGTAGCCTTGGCTGTCCTGGACTTACTTTGTATACCAGGCTAGCCTTGAACTCACAGAGACCCATCTGCCTCTACCTCCCTGAGAGCTGGGATTAAAGGTATCTGCCACCTGGCCAGGGCAGATTTATTTTCTTTTTTAAGGAGCTTTGAGTTCTGAAACATGAGGGAACAGAGAGGAGAGGTGGAGATTTAATGTGGAAGACTAAAGTCCCCACTCTTCCAACTCCTTCAAATCTGGAAGCTGCCTATTACCCACCTAGCCTCAACCTACACCCTAAAGAAGGTCCCACTGGCTTCTGATGCTTTCTCAAATTATCAAGAAATGCCAGGCTGCAATGGAGGAGTGGGCACCTGATGCATGTACAGCATCTGGTGCTGGCTGCCACTGGCAGGTCAGCCGCCAGGCCAACAGTTCTCAAGTGAGGTTCACCCAGAAAAGTACCTATTTTGGGTACCAAGTCATCATGGGTGTCTCAGGGGGGATCACTTGTGTGACTGAGCAGCACCACGGACTTGCCACTTCCCTCCTGGAAAGTTATTTGTACAAGAGAAAAATCAACTACAGCCTGTCAGCTTTGGGCTTTTGGCCGACACTTTCTAGCAAATCAAAGAAATGAACCACAGCTGTGTCTAATTCTAGCCGTCAAAGTAAAGTTAAAATTCAAGGCGGGGGGTGGGGGGGGGGGGAGCGTGCATCTGCCAACATGGGCTTGCCAATAATTAAAGGTTTCTTTGGGAAGATTGGCTGTGACAGTAACAAACTTCAATGCAGATTGTATAACAAAACATATGTCAATGTTTTACAAATAAGTGAACCAATATTTTCCAAATGGCCATGATGGTTTAGCATCATCCTATGAGAGTTCAAGCTAGACCAAGAACTTTCATGTAACAAAGCATGAAACTTTCACTGATGTGTTTAGAGATTTTGTAAGCAAATAACCTTTAGGGAACTACCTTGCCAGGCTGGGGACGGAGGTCAAGGGCAGAGCCTTGCCCAGCATGACTCCTAGAAATGAACAAATGAAAACACATACACACACACACACACACACACACACACACACACACACACAAACTGGACCTTATAGAATTTGAATTTAATATCAAATAAGACTGTTTGGGCTAGGCATGGTGGTGCACGCCTTTAATCCCAGCACTTGAGAGGCAGAGGCAGGCAGATTGCTGTGAGTTCGAGGCCAGCCTGGTCTACAAAGCGAGTCCAGGACAGTCAAGGATACACAGAGAGACCCTGTCTCGAAAACAAACAAATAAAAAAAGAATGTTTGGGGACCATGTGCAGGATGGTGTGCATGGTTCCCATAGTTTTAAAGAACATAGAGTTGGGGCTGGAGAGGTGGCTCAGTGGTTAAGAACACTGACTGCTCTTCCAAAAGACCAGGGTTCAATTCCCAGCAACCACATGGTAGCTCACAACTGTCTGTAGCTCCAAGATCTGACATCCTCACACCAATGCACATAAATTAAAAATAAAGAAAGGAGGCAGAACATAGAGTTAACAGATTTAGCAAATAAAAATGATATTTTAGTATAATACATTCTGCACAATATTTGGGACATATTTATGCTTAAAAATATACTTATGTGAGCTTTCTAAGGAATTGGGCATCCTATTACACTTTATCTGCTTTTAAGATGTGCAAAGACAAAATCTTTGAGAAATGCCTACTTAGATGTCTCACACACGTGCTAAACACCAATACCTGTTAGGGGGCATGAAGCCCAGGATGGTCTAGAACAGGCTACTTGGCCAAGGATGACCCTGAGCTACTGATACTCCAGCTCCTACCTTCCAAGTGCTGGGAATTCAGGGATGTTAAACTCTCCTATTAGTTTTTTTTAATTAATTTTTTTTGAAATTATAACCTAATTGTATCATTCCTCCCTCCCCTTTCCTCCCTCCCCTTTCCTCCCTCCCCTTTCCCCACCCCCTACTCACTTTCAAATTCATGGCCCTTTAAAAAAAATTAATGTTACTTATATATGTATGCTAGGAATACATATATTCCTAAACATGTGAATGCAACATGTACAGGTTTTCAGGGCTGACAATTTGCTGTAATTCATTTTTATTTAATTATTATTTTGGTTTGGGTTGGGTTTTGGTGGTGGTGGGGGGGCACATCTTCACTTTGTAGCCCAGGCTAGCCTGGAATTCCTGGTGATCCCCCCTGCCTTGGCCTCCTGGGTACTGGGATAACAGGAACGACCTGCCAGGCCCTACTAGTAGTACATTCTAGGCAAATGCCGGCTCCTGCAATTACAACTCTGGTTTTCCCATCCAAATGAGAAGACAAAAGCCCAAAGAAGCCAAGTGAAACTACTGACTGGCAAATGAAAGACCAGAACCGGCTACGCCCTCAGACTCCAACATCTCAGCTTGCAAGCACTAGGCTCCCACAGCCTTCTGAATGATGCAGGCTCCCCAAAATGGTTAGTGTCCCCAAGTTATTTCAAATGTCAGTGAACCAACCTGGGCTGCTCTTCTGCTATCACACAGCTGTGCTTTCTGTTATGAGCATCAGTGAACCCTAAGGTGTGTGTGTGTGTGTGTGTGTATGTAACTAGCCACCCAAAGCTGCCACAGGTGTTTAGACTCAGGACCGACTTTCCTAACCAATGCTTCAGCCTTGCATGATGACGTTCCTGTTCCGGGCTGGGAGTCCAACAATGGAGACTGCTACAGTGATGCAGCTGCCGTGATGGGAAGCTACTAGGAATCTAAGCCCAGCCTAGAATCAGCCTCGGGAGTGAGCTGGGAAGTTTTCCAAACTGGTTGGTACAGGCCAACCAAAGAAAACACAAGCATTGTTATAAACCAAAGTCCTGTGTTCATATCAGCATCACTCTGGGTATATACTTAATAAGCTTGGGCTCCATAGCAAACAAACTAGGGAAAGGCTTGGTTTTTGTTTGTTTGTTTGTTTGTTTTGCCTTTTAATGATCTAGTAACAGGGGAAGGAGATGCTTGCCACTGTTACATGATCAGAAATAAGAAAAGGGGGGGGGGGGTTGTCAGCAGCCAAGGAGAAGGGGGGCTAACCTCCAGTTACCAACCACTACAATATACTGCAGAAAATAACACACTCGGAGAGACACCCCCTCTTTCACTTGAGAAAGTGAGCTTTTTTTTTTTTTTTTTTCTTTTTTTCAGATTGGTTTTATGTGTATGAGCACTTTGCCTGCATGTAAGTGTGTGCATCCTACAAGTGCCTGGTGTCTGAGGAGGTCAGATTCTCCTAGAACTGAAGTGGTCGTGAGCCAACATGTGTGGGCTGGGAACTGAGCCCCGGTTCTTTGCGAGAGCAGCAGGCTCTTAAGTACTGAGCCACCTCTCCAGTTCCTGACCCCTCCCTCCCTCCCTGTCCGTCTGTCTGTCTTCTCTTGTCCGTCCTTCCTTCCTTCCTTCCTTCCTTCCTTCCTTCCTTCCTTCCTTCCTTCCTTCCTGTGTGTATCCTTATTTGGCTCACTGGGACTGTGGGCCTTGTCAGAGGTAAGGCGGGTAGGATGATGCCAGCAGCAGCTGTGTATACAGAAGTTTAGATGGATGGGACAAGAGTGAAAGAAAACTGCTTATGGGGATCAGAGGCCCAATCTGGAGTCTTGATGAAGAAGAACATTCTAGAAGGGAACTCATGGTACCACCAGAGAAAGCAGGTTTAGGGAGAAGAAAGTCTGGAGACACGCAAGGCCTCTGGACACCTGCCCTACAGAAACCAGGTCGGAAAGTGCAAGTTGTTAAGAGAAAGCATCCTATAGGGCCAGAGAGATGGCTCAGAGGTTTAGAGCATTGTCTGTTCTTCCAAAGTTCAATTCCTAGCAACCACACGGTGGCTCACAACCATCTATAATGTGATCTGATGCCCTCTTCTGGCCTACAGGCATACAGGCAGGCAGAGCACTGTATAATAATAATAATAAATAAATAAATCTTTAAAAAGAGAAAGCATCCGGACCAAGCAGGCAGTGTTGCTCTGAGTACAGACCCTGGCTTGCACCGCCCTTGTGCCTGGCTCCCCAGAGAGGCCCCCACATCTGTTTGCCCAATCTAGATCCTCCCTCACTGACGGGAATGGGATAGGCTGAGCTCCCTCTTGGGTGGCTTTATCCAACCAGGGGCCATTTCTCATCTCTCTCCTTCAATGTGCCTTCGGAGTTGATGCTTGAGCCTGCCAGAAGCTGTGACTCACCAAACTCTCAAACCAAGAGCACAATGCTAGCCGCTGGCCTCGCTTTCCAGCACCAGCATCCCGCCTGATTTCTAGTCTTCACATGCAGAGGTGACAGGTCCCCGTGATCCTGTGCTCACCAGC
This sequence comes from Acomys russatus, assembly GCF_903995435.1. Lineage (NCBI taxonomy): Eukaryota > Metazoa > Chordata > Mammalia > Rodentia > Muridae > Acomys > Acomys russatus. The sequence goes on from NC_067158.1 coordinate 54,335,211, forward strand.
CACGCCACCTGCCTTCGCCTGTTGTCAGTGTTGTCTAAAGCGCGGAGAACATAGACCTAAAACCTGTTGTGCTAGAGTCACTGTCCTTATGCCACCCCCACCCCCGAGATAGACCTGTCCTGGAAAGTGGCCAGTATTAGTTTAGTGTGGTAGCCCCATCTTGTAACCCCAGCACTCAGGAAGCAGAGGCAGGATGACTGCCACAAGTCCAAGGCCAACTTGGGCTACATAACGAGTTCAGAGCTAGCCTGAGCTACATGACGACGAGACCTTGTCTCGAAAGGTGAACAACAACCATAGCAACAAGGGTAACAGTGTAGGTCACTTCAGAGCAAATGTTTTCTCTGCTAAGAGCCAAATGGTAAATAGCTTAGATTTCTTTCTTTTTTCTTTCTTTCTTTCTTTTTTTTTTTTTTTTTTTTTTTTTTTTTGCAGGTCACCCAGTTTCTCTTACATAATTACTTCCTTTTCTCCCAACTTCACACAAACAGGCTAAGAAGATAGTTGGGTGGTGAAGGGCTTCCATACAAGTGTTAGGATCTGAGTTCAAATCGCCAGGTAGAGCTGAGCACAGTAACATCCTCTTGAACTGCCGCCCCCAGAACTCCCACAGCCACGGGGTGGGGGTGGGGTGAGGGGGCAGAAGAGTTTCCCCGAAAGCTTCAGGGATAGCTAGCTGCAAACAACCAAGCAGACCCCACCTCAAACCAGGTCAAAGGTGGAAACCAGCACAGAACCTGATTGCTATATGCACACCATGGCACACACACATGAGCACGTGCACATTTACATATGAACCCATCATACATATAAACAGAAAATAGGATTTTAGGTAAACAAACAAAAAAGACCAATAACATCCAATAAACCAGGGGCCAGAAAGATGTCTCGGCGGTTGGGAATGTTTGATGTTCAGCCACGGGGACCTGGGCTGTGCTTGCTCACCCCAGTGCTGTGTGGGGCAGAGACAGGAGGACGGACCACTGGGACTGGCTGACTGCCAACCTGCCTAGATCACAAGCTCCAGCGTCAGCTCCAAGGAGCAAGGTGGAGGGTGACAGATGAGGGCGCTGAGCAACCTCCACTGTACTTCACTCCCTCATGGACACAGATATGCACAACTCTGTGTGTGCAAACACACAAAATAACGATAAGTCAAATCAAATTTATACATATGTATGTGTGCAGGCATGTGGTAGGTAGATAGATATTGAACACAGACAACTAACAGTCTCAGTCTCAACAATACCTCATCTATTTCTAGGGCACAGAAGTTTTATCGTTCTGGGTGAAATCTGCGTGGCCTTTCTGTTTGCCGTCACATTTTGTTTTGTTTTTTGGCAACTGATCCCAGCACAGATCCAAGCGAGTGTGGCTAAAGTGAAGGTCAGGTGTCCTGTTTGTCTGTCCTTGGTGGCGGCAGCTACAAACACATCTGGGAGCCACCTGGTTTTAACCACCATGAAGCCTTGCAGGAAGCCTTGACTTGGGTGCACATCTAATGACCGGCTCTCAGACCGTTCTTGGGAGCTGACACTGGTGGTGGTGGGGACAGAACCCAGGGCCTGCTACATTCTAGACAAGTTCTCCATCACTTCGCTGTGTTCCCAAACTGCCCCCTCGCTGACATTTGAATGTCACCCATGAAATGTGCCTAAAGGTTTGATGCTGACCTTAGCCAAGCGATTCAGCCTTAGAACCTCCGGAGCATGTTCCTGTTTTCCAAACCATCAAATGCCCTTCTGCAGCGCACGGAACCACCACTGGCCTGATACTCTGCCCAAGGACACATGTTTTGCTGGCGCCTAGTTTTCGTTTTCCTTATGCACAAGGGTTGTAAACTTCCGCCTTGTAGAAGACAGATGTCCTTGGTAGGCAAACATCTACTTGCCAGCCCCAAGGCTTACCTCTATCTTTGTACCTTTTTCATTTTCAAAATGGGGTATCTCATTTGGCAGCAGGCAAGTTATCAGAGAAGAGGTAGCCGAAGGAATTATGAACGCTATGACGCTTTTGTAAATGATTTTTTTTTCCTGGTAATAGGGTCTATGTATCCCAGGCTGGTCTCAAACTCCATATGCAGCCAAGGATGACACTGAGTTCTGTTTCTACCATTCAAGTACTGAGATTATAGGCAATGTCTCACCTCATCCAGTTTTTGTTTTTGTTTGTTTTTTGAGACAAGGTCTCTCGGTGTATCCTTGGCTGTCCTGGACTTGCTTTGTAGACCAGGCTGGCCTCAAACTCACAGCAATCTGCCTGCCTCTGCCTCTTAAGGGCTAAGATTAAAGCCATGCACCACCATGACTGGCCACATCCAGTTTTATGAGATGCTAGGGGTGTGTTTGTCTTAGTTAGGGTTTTATTGCTGCGAAGAGAGACACCAAGACCATGGCAGTTTTTATAAAGGACAATAGTTAATTGGAGCTGGCTTACAGTTTCAGAGTTTAGTGCATTGTCATCACGGCAGGAAGCACGGCAGCATGCAAGCCCACACGGTGCTGGAGAGGGAGCCGAGAGTGCAGCTGAAGGCAGCAGGAGACTATATGCTGCACTGGACACAGCTTGAGCATAGGAGAGCTGAAAGCCCAGCCACACCATGACACACTTCCTCTAACAAGGCCACACCTCCAAATAGTGCCACTCCCTATGGGCCAAGCATTCAACACATAAGTTTATCTTGGGGGGGGGGGGCAGTATACCTATTCAAAGCATCACAGGACAGAACCTAGAGCTTCATACGTACCATGCAAACACTTTGCCAACGGAGTTACATCCTCAAGCAAAGAACAGTACTATAAATGCTCTGAATATTTATTTTGGGGTGCTGTTCATATTGATGTTAGCATTTCTTATTAACTTGTGGTTTTACTCTTGGACTCTGCTTCGGAGATCTTGTTACACTGGGGTAATTTTTGCAACCCTTGTGCACAATCCCCAGAATCTCTCCTACGGTGCCCTGGGCAGGTTTCAAGTTGGGCTGTGAGTTGTTCTCCCAACCCCCCCCATCCTCCACCCCGGCTTTCTTTGCAGCAATGTTACACTGTATATAGCTAATTTTACTAACGTGTTTTCTGAAGACCTGTTCTCCAACACACTTTAGGGGTTGTATAAAAAGCTGTTGCTGAGAACCTGTAATTTCACTGGCTGAGCTTTAGTTCAGGAACATGACCAGCCACTTAACAAACGCCACCACCACGACAAAATTCCCGTTTGCCCTGCTGAGGGGGGCTCAAAGGCTGAGAGTGCTTGCCACCAAACTGGAAGACCTGAGTTCAATTCCTGGGACCCAAATGGGAGGAGAGAAATGCTTACCAAAGTTGTTCTGTCTGCACTTGCCCCTACAAAGGTGTACACACACACACACACACACACACACACACACACACACACACACACACACACACACACTTTTTTTTTTTAAAGTTATAGCCAAAGAAGAAACAAAAAGTTCATAATAAAAAACTCAAATTTTCTATTGCTGGGAAACTGATCTCAGACTAAGGTGACATTTTCAGAGGACGGTGGTGGAGGGAGACTATAAACCTGTTGAAAAAAATCTAACTTTGAGCTGGGCGTGGTGGCGCACACCTTTAATCCCAGCACTCGGGAGGCAGAGGCTGGTAGATCGCTGTGAGTTCGAGGCCAGCCTGGTCTGCAAAGGGAGTCCAGGACAGCCAAGGCTGCACAGAGAGACCCTGTCTCAAAAACCACCAAAAAAAAAGAAAAGAAAAGAAAAGAAAAGATCTAGCTTTGATCAGTCCTAAGATTGACTAAACCCTTGAGTTCATTCCTGGTTTAGAAACTATGGAGCTCGAGATGGCCAAGTCAGAGCTAGGATCTCCCCCCACCTTTTCTTTCTACCTTCTGTCTGTCTGTCTAGCTGTCTGCTGTCTATCACACAGCTCACACTGGTTATGGAACTGAGGCTGACCCTTCAACTCCTGGTCCTTATGCCTCCACCTCTGAAGTGAGTGCTGGGGTCATAGCATACACCACAACACTGACTTTGACAAATTTTTTTTTTCCTTAAGAAAATAGAATCCCTAAAGAATTTATTTATTTATTTTAGTTTTTTGAGACAGGGTTTCTCTGTGTAGCCTTGACTGTCCTGGGCTCACTTTGTAAACAAGGCTGGCCTTGAACTCATAGCAATCTGCCTGCCTCTGCCTCCCAAGTGCTGGGGTTAAAAGCTGGGGTTATATTCAAGTTTATTTGTTTTTACTTTTTTTGCGTTGGTGTATGTCTGTGTGAGGGTGTCAGATGTTGAAGTTACAGTCACCTGTGAGCTGCCATGTGGGACTGGGAATTGAACCCAGGTTCTCTGGAAGAGCAGTCAGAACTCTTAACTGCTGAGCCATCTCTCCAGTCCCTCAACAATACCCTGGATAGAAGATATCAACACAGAGGACTAAGGCTGAAAAGCAGCCTAAAAGGCAGATGCAGAGTCGAGGAGCTGAGGGCGGGTGTTCCGCTCACACCACCTGCCTTTTTACACACAGCCCTTGGTGGGGAATACACAGACTGAGCTAATGAGCACTGTTGCCTGATTACATCAAAAAGCAGTAAGACAGACCAGTGAGCATGTCGTTGGGGAGGCAGACCTCTTACTAGAAGCTGGTCGCCATGGTGAGAGATGCAAGTGAAGGGACCTGACCTCTCAATTCACAGGAAAACCAGACTTGGGACCCGGGGCCAGAAACGATGCTGACTGAGAGGGAAAGAGGTCTGACCAAACTCTAAGAATAACAACAACCGCAGATCTGACTTTCACTTGGAGTCCCCCTCTTCAAGGATGTCAAAGGTTCTTCCAGAAACGTCACCAAGGCCTTCATCTACACCTGAAGCCACTCTTCTCCAGCGGGATCCGGCAGGTGTGTGCTATTCCTTGCTACTGAAACTCATGGGCTATGCTGGAACCCTCACATGGCTGTCCCCGGTCAGTGCCACCTGTCCCCAGCCGCTCTCTGCCCACTAAGCCATTCTTGGGCCTCTGAGTCTGTTGAAATGTCACTTAAGTTCCAGACCTTCCCTGACTTTCAACTTCCCAGCTCCAGAAAGATCTGAACCTCATTTTTTCCTTTCTCCACTTTCGTGTGTGTGTGTGTGTGCGCGCGTGTGTAGTCTGCAAGCATTTGTGTACATATTGTGGGGTGTGTGTGTGTGGTCTGCAAGCATGTGTGTACATATTATGGGTCGCATGTGTGGGCGCATAGGCACATGTGTGTGTGTGGCCATGTGATTTGGAAGGGCTGGCTTATCCTACATCCTTAACTCCACCACCACCTCCTAACCCTGTAGCACAGTTTTCCCTTTCAGCATCTTTCCACTGGGTCAGCCCAGGGCTCCTATTCACTCAGAACATGGTTGTTCCCTCTTGAGAATTCAATACCCCGCCCCACAAAAGGAAGTGCACTGTGCTTGGTGACCACTTCATGCGAGTTATTTAAGGATTACCAGAATCCAAGTCGCCATGAGATACACCCCAATTGCAGGCACCTTAGATCACTATTGATTGGTGGGAACATGCTGAGGGTGGCATTGCGGAGTCACGGGTAATCCAACAAAAGCCAAACACGAGCTCACCACCAAATATGCCCATTAAAATCAATATTGAAAAACAAATCATTCTTTTTTCTACTCTTATGGGGACATTGGTGCTTACAAACATACAGGGAACTCTTCCTTCCTTGTTAAACAAATCCAAACCAGGCGGCATTGTGCCTTTTAATAATAGTAAGGGATTGGAGAGATGAGACGCTCAGTGGTTAAGAGCACTTGCTGCTCTTTCATAGGACCGACACCCATATCAGGTGGCTCACAGCTATCTGCAACGCTGGCTCCAGCTGATCCGAACCCTCTTCTGGCCTCTCCAGGCAGCAACATACACTTGCACGGATATACATCCATACACATAAAACTAAACACTAGAAACAAATCTTTAAAAGGACAGTAACAACGAGGAAGGGTGGCTATTTGCGGGTGGGATTTGCTAGGTGATGTTCTGAGCCCCTGTACTGTGTTCACCTGAGTGGGGATCAAGATGACGCCGCTTTAACTTACCGAACCTCAGTGGGCTGGGCAACTGCTAAGTGAGGCTGGGAGGCAGGGAGCAAGCTGTTCTTCTGATTTCGGTGTTACTTGAGCTGTGAAATGGAAAAGATGCCATCAGTAACCCAAGGAATGCTAGTGAGAAGCCTGCCATTAAGAACCACCGATCGGCAGGGGCCAGCAAGGTGATGGCTCGGCCAGAAAACTCAGAGCGTGAAGGGCCTGCCGTGTGTGTGACAGCTGTATTCAGTCCCCAGGGCTGATATGATGGAGGGAGAGAACTGAGACCTACAAATTCTCCTACAATCTCCACATGGATGCCATGGTGCACATACTCACCCCAACACTACCCACACATGCACATGCCAAATAAATAAATATAATAGTAATGGTTTTTGTTTGTTTGGGTTTTTGTTGTTGCTGTCTTTGTTTTTTTAAGAATTACTGATAAGAACTTCGGAGAAGAGACTGGGATAAAAACATGGCGGTGTCATTCATACAAGGGTATATAACCAAGCATTATGGGACACCAAGAAAAGACAGTTTTGCAATGCTACTCGTAGCTATACGACATGCAAAGGGAAAAAGCATCTCACTCTGACTAGGAGAGGAGGAGGAGAGAAAAAACCTTACATATTCAAGGTGACAAACCCAGTTCTACTGCCTGCAAGCTGGGCATTTGTTTGTTTTATTTTGCTTTGCGACAGGGTCTCATGTAGCCCAGGCTGGTCTCAAATATACTATGCGGTAAGGCTGGCTTTGAACTCCTGATCTTCCTGCCTCCAGCTCCCAAGTGCTGGAATTACATGAGAGACGCCACGATGAATTTTGGACAGGGTTTCTCTGTGTAACACTGGCTGTCCTGGAACTCGCTCTGGAGACCAGGCTGGCCTTGAGAGTGCTGGGATTAAAGGTGAGCACCACTGCCACCTGGCCACCACGTTGGATCTTAAGTGTTCTATATATATTCCTTTAGCTTTGGGAGCCCTTTACAGCTGGCCTTTCTGCTCACAAAGCCAGGCCTCCTTAACTGTTTGGCTTTATGGCCACTAAAACACTTTTGAGTAGCCAGGTTCCGTACAGCAGATTTTATTATAACCTACTACTCCACTGCCCCATGGAGAATGAATCAAACTGTGACAAGTGCCCTGCTCCTGCCCCTACTAAAAGACCAGAGCCTGCCTCTTGGAAAAGTGGTAACTCCTAGTGTCCAACTCAGTAAGCAGTTATCGCAACGTTCTCCCTAGTACAGGGGCCAAGCTAACTAAGCTGAAACTTTTGATGGGTGTACAGTGCTTAAAGGAACTTTGACCCACAGACATTTGGCATGGCCTCGCCTCTCTGAATCCAACCTGTGTCATGAGTGCCCATTTCAAGGGTAATAAAGAACCCGACTGTTTGCTCACAGCAAACGGAGGTGGTGCCATGTCATTACCTGACTTTTATCTCCCTGTCTGCCAAACTCTCCACAAAGGAAGTGTGCAGCCCGCAGGTCAGCTTTCCAAATGATCAAAATAAAAGGGGACAGATTTCTAGACAGAAAACGACCAGAGTTCTGCCTGGCATTTTGAAACAGCAGTTTCTTAAGATAAATGCTTGTGGTCCCAAGATCACAGCACTTGGAGTAGAGCTCACTCAACTGGAAGACGCTGTGCTCACTCTGACGGTCCCTGGGCTCCATTTTATGGGCGTGTTATAAAACAGGAATCGGATACAAGGAAGCAGCCACAGATGCTGAGAGTCCACGCCTCTCATCCAGGATACACAGTCCTGCTGCCCTCATTTGCCGGCTCCCCGGCCCTCAGGGGCTCAGACTGGGATTGTATTTAGAGATCAGATCTTCAGAGCAGTGATCCAAGTTCAATGAGATCCCTGGAGCCAGGTGTGGTGGTGCATGCCTTTAATCCCAGTACCCTGGAGACAGAGGCAGGTGGAGCTCTGTGAGTTCGAGGCCAGCCTGGTCTCCAGAGTGAGACCAGCCAGGACAGCCAGGGCTTTGTTACACAGAGAAACCCTGTCTGGAAAAGTGAGAGAGAGAGACAGACAGACAGACAGACACAGAGAGAGAGAGAGACAGAGAGAGGGAGGGAGACAGACAGACAGACAGACAGAGACAGAGATCTCTGGGATGGGTCCTGACATAATATGTTTGGAGTCTTTAGAAGAAGAGGGTAAGAGGATGTAGACCATGAGATTACACAGCAGAAAGACGGCCATCTTGGGCCATCAAGATGGTTATCAAGTAAAGGCCTTTGCCACCAGACCTTAGTTTGATCCCTGAGACCCACAGGGTAGAGGAGAGAACTGACTCCCACAAGTTGTCCTCCGACCTCCATGTATACCCGCCCCCCCAGCAATAAATAAATATTTAAAAAAAATATCAAAAAGAAGGTAACCACCTGCAGACACTCTGACCTTGAACTGCAGCTTCTACAGCTATGGTCAGAAGATGCTCCCGCTACAGCAGATGCTCCTGCTGAAGAAGATGCTCACCTCTGGTCTAGTCTTGCCCAATGAAACCAATCAAGGCCAACTTCCCACACCCCAACACCATGTTGCAGGACCAGCGTGCCAAAAACAAGCAGAGGTAGCTAAGTACACAGTTAAAGGACTGCAGTGGACAGTGGGAAGTGGAAGGGCACACATTCCATCTACAACTATCAAATTTAGAACCTCTGGAGTACCATAAAGCCATATAAAATATGATCTTGGCTCTTCAATTTACAACTCTTGGGCGAAGACAGTACAGGGCATTAAAAACATCCACCATTCACTGGGTGGTGGCAGCATACGCCTTTAATCCAGCACTTGGGAGGCAGAGGCAGGCAGATCTCTGTGAGTTCAAGGCCAGCCTGGTCTACAAAGTGAGTCCAGAACAGCCAGGACTACACAGAGAAACCCTGTCTTGAAAAGACAAAAAAAAAAAAAAAAAAAAAAAAAAAGCAAAGAGGAAAAAGAAAAAGAAACCAAGCCTCCTTCCTGCCCACCACTGAAGCACAGCTGTGCCCACCTCTTTCCGTCCATCTGTTGGTCTGCAGCGATAAAGGCGGAACTTCCTTCACAGGGAGGATTCCTCGAGTTAATTAGACTATGTGTACAAGTGCAATGAGTGCTAATTAAAGCAGGAATAAACACTGAAAAGCAACTGAGAAACTAATGATTGGGTAATTAAAGATGTTCTGCCTCTCAATGAACGTGAGCCAGACTAAGACAACAAACAAGATCACAAAGGGTTAAAAACCTATGCACCTGTGTGGGAGATAGGCTGGGTCTGATTCTCTTGGCTTCCTCCCAGGCTCTCACGCAGCCTCCAAGTCTGGCTAAGCTCAATCGTAGAAGAATAGTATTTTTGAATGAACACAGAACTTTCAGACTGAAGAGAAGCCGGGCATTGACACTTGCATCACTCAGCCAAACACGGGAACCGAGTCAGGAAGGAACCAGTAAGTTTGAGAAGACGTCAAGACGTCACTGGGCTACAGGAAGAGCTCCAAGCATGCCTGAGCTACAAGGTGATTCTCAGTTTCAACTCCCAGCACTTACACAAAGAGCCACATACACCAGTAACCTTAAAACTTGAGGGAGGGGGTAAAGGGGGGGGGGAGCAGTGTGCAGAGATAGGCAGACCCCTGGAAAACACTGGTCGGCCAATCTAGAGTGCTGTGCTGTACACAGTGAGAGAGCTCGGCTCCAAAAGTGAGGTGGGCAGTAAGAGTAAGGCAACTGACAACACAGGTACTGACACACAGAGGACACACACACACACACACACACCCCACACACGCATGTGCACACGCAAGCTGAAATGTACTAAGTGTAAATGACACTGCAATAGAGGCTGAAGGTGGAAAAGAGAGGACAGAGAATGCCACATGAGGGATGCTTATATCCCAAAAGAAGGAGAAGTCAGTGCAGGAACGAACTGTTCTCAAACTTCTCCTGAACACATCCCCTCTTTGTGTGGACGAAACTGGCCTTGGGTGTTAAAGGCTTCCTCATGCAAGAACCACTTTTAAAAAGTCCAAAGTCTTCACTCTCCAAGAACGGCACTTTCTTAACCTGGCCTCCCTGGACAAGCTGCCCTCTTGTGGTTCCTGAACACGAAAGCAGGCAGCAAGGCCAGCCTGCGCGCACTGGAGACCTGAGGGCGGGTATGTCATGTGCTTCTTCCTTGTCAAAGGGGACATGACCATCATGGGGCAGGGGCACAGCTTTAAGTCGTCACTATGGAAGACAATGATACGGTTTGAGGCTGACAAATCCAATAGATGATTTAATCTCAACGCTAACTGCTACTTAATTTGAACACCCAGCCAGCCTATACAAAGCAAGTTGAGATCTCACACAAGTCAGTGCCAAGAAAGCAGAATTACAAGTTCACATTTCTGCCGTCGGTGAGTGTGACTCAAGAGTCCCACGGGATCCTTGCACCCAGAAAAAAAAAGTAACCAACTTTGTATTTGAAATAACTGACATGGGTATCTCAAAAAATAGTTAGCATTTGTTTAGGAGGAAAAAGATGGAAGCCCCGTTGGTGTCCTAGGCCTCTAAGCGCAGCAATTAAAGGCAGAAGTAGGAAACGAGGCGCTCAACTTTTTCCTCAGCCACAGAGACCAGCCTGGGCAACAGGAGACCCAGGTCCCTAAAACAAAACAAAGTAAACACACACAAGTGGAAACGAAGGAAGAAGGGAGGGTCAAATTTCTCATCTTTCTGAAAACTGAACCCTAGAGAAAGAAAAAAAACAAAAAAACAAAAAAAACACAAAAAAAACAAAAAAACACACAAAAATAAATAAAACAAAAGATGGACCCAAAATGAAAGGTCTCCTGGATGCAGCCCACCTTGGGCTCCTGCTACTCTTGCCTCTACCTCCCAAGTACTTTAAGAACAGGCATGCCCCACTATACACAGCTGAGATTTTTTTGTTTTGTTTTGTTTTTTGAGACTGGGTTTCTCTGTGTAGCCTTGGCTGTCTTGTACTCATTTTGTAGACCAGGCTGGCCTTAAACTCAGAGATCCACCTGCCTCCCGAGTGCTGGAATTAAAGGCGTGCGCCACCACGCCCAGCTTTAAGCTGAACACTTTAAAGAAGTCTTTGTTAACTTTTATTTTTATGCGTATAGGTGCTTTGCCTGCATGTGTGTGTGTGTTCACGGCCTGCTGCTCAGGAAAGCCAGGGGAGGATATCAGAGTCCGTGAAACTGGAGTTAAATATGGTTGCAAGCTGACCTGTGGGTGCTGAGAATTGAACCCAGGTCCTTTGGGAGAGCAGTCTGAGGCCTTAATCTCTACAGCCCCTTCCCAAGTTTCCTTTATTAAAAAGATTGCTGAATGTTAATAGCTCAGACTGCAAGGCCAGCCACGGAGGGAAGCTGACGGAAGCAGAGGGCCCTGTGTGGGAGGCTTGTTTCAAAGCGATGGACCGGGGTAAGATGGCTCAGTCCTTTTGCTTGCTGTGCAGGACTGAAGACCTCACCAGGATTCCCAGAGCCCATGGCATAAGGCGAGCTGTAAGCGTTGTCCACTGACTTCCATAGGCGTGGCGGCACTCCGAGGCCACCGTGCACAAGCCGCCACACTGGCTTTGATGACAACTGTTTGTAAAAGAGCCGCTAGCCACCAGCCCCGCACCCCTTCCCTTTCCTCTCTGTCCCTCTCACCATAAGTGTGTATATTCACTCATCTTTAGCCCCTCTGCCCGCTTCCCTCTGTGGAAGGTGCGTTCCATGAGAAGAGACGCTCTCCTCCACTAGATCCACCTGAGGCAGGGGCCTGTCACTAGCCGAGGCCTAACGTTAGAGAAGTGAAACGCTCTCATTTGGCCAGACAATGATCCTTTAATCAAATTAGCTTCAAACACCATCCTCACAAGCCCTTCCTTAGGTCTGCCTCAAGTCCTCCTTCTCACAACAAAAGCTCATCTATTTGCTCAAACCCTCAGTGACCGTGGTGGCAAACAAACTCTGCAACCAAGTCCTTGAGACCAGAGATCAGCGGTGACCGAGGGGGCCTTTTGTTCTGGAGCTGAGAACGCAGGTGTACAGGGATCTGGTGTCTCCGGGTTCACACAGAGACAATGGGTTGCCGCAGGACTGTTCCAACAGCTTAAGGCTTGGCCTCTGAGAAGGTGCAGTGACGGACGGGACAACACGATCTGTGGCAGGCACAGTTGGGAAAAGCGCAGAGTTGGAAGGCAGGCTGCGTCACTAGACCTTGTGCCAAAAACCAAAATAAAGCCGCATCTCTGCAAAGGGCCTGGCATGGTTTATGGTGAAAAGAATGATTTTGTAGGGTATGTGCCAGGAGGCGGAGGCTTCAATGCAACCCTGAGTGCCCGCGGCCCCTCTCATCTCCATCCGACAATCCGATGGCCAGTCCCAGACATTGCTTCCTGCCCTCCTTTCCTCTTTTTAATTGTTGAGTGGTGGTACGTGTTTTATTTTTATTTAATTATCACCATCATCATCATCATCATTATTATTTTGTTTTTGTTGAGACAGGATTTCTCTGCTTGGCCTTGGCTGTCCTGGACTCCCTTTGTAGACCAGCAGTCTGGCTTTGAACTCACAGCGACCCACCTGCCTCTGCCTCCCGAGTGCTGGGATTAAAGGCTCCTCACCACCACACCCGACCACAAGTTTTATTTTTTGAAACAACATTGCTCCTGTAACCAAGATTGGCTTCCAGCTTGACATGGACCAGGCTGATCTTGAACTCCTTACTTACCCTCCTGCCTTGACAGCCAAGAGCCAAGACGGCAGGCATTGGCAGTCAAATCCAGCTTGCGACTTCTTCCTTTTAAAGTGCCATTTGACAACACATAGGACGCAAATAAATCTGGGTGTTGCGTTCTGACATGACTCAAACAGCCCTCCATACTACTTGGGAAACAACCAGATATCGTGATCCATGCCTGTAGTCCCCGCCCTGGGGAGATGGAGGCAGGAGGGAAAGAGCTTAAAGATGAACAAGAAAGCGTCTGGTCAAAAGAGGGGGAGGGAGGGGAGAAAAAGAAGGCCGGTTTTCACTACTGTCCAGAATACAGAGAAATGCCAAATTGTGATTCATCTTTTTTTTTTTTTTTTTTTTTTTTAATTTCTATCCCCTAAGCTAACCATTTGTAGAGATGAAAGATGCTGCTTAATTGGGGCCAACGGTGTTTGTTTCACCAGCGGCTGGAGCTAACGCCGCTCCTCCAGTCTCAGTGCAGCGCCAAGTCCTCCGCGCAGCCCTTCCTCGCAGCTTACACCAGGTTGTTTCCCTCCTCTTCTCCCACCCCACACTGCAATTAAGTACTGGCCAAGTCTGGTTAGTGCCCAGCTATCCTCAGCTGTGGTCGCTAAGAAGCCGGGATTGCTTCTCTCTCTGTTCACCTCTGCATCCCAAGTGGAGCCCAGCGCTTGACACAGCGTAGTAGCTCAAGATCACAACAGAAAGCCTACTGGGAACGTAAGGTGGTGTGGCCACCGAGGGGAGCAAAGACCACAAGATCAGGCTGGGACATTCTTGGCTATACCAAGGGCGCCTAAGTCAACACACTATAGAGAGGTTCTTGCACACCTGTGTCTGTCGTACACACAGCAACCAAACTATAGACTCGGCCTACACGCCCATCAACAGACAAACCTGTAAAGAAAAGGACACACACAGACCCAACGGACAAAGAACATCCAAAATGTCATTTGCAGAAGGATGGATGGAACTGGAGATAATGATGTTAATTAAGATGAGCCAGACTCAAAGACAAATACTTCATTTTGTCTAATATTTAGAACATATGTGGGGGGGGGGGGAGGAATGGGAGGATACAAGGGATGGGATAAACATTGAGATGTAACAAGAATAAATTAATAAAAAAAAATAAATTAAAAAAAAAAAAGAACATATGTAACATGCCAGCAAAAATCGCTGTATCTGGGTGAAGAACAGGGGCTATGGGCAGAGTATGGGCAGAGCACGATGACATGTATCTATGAAAACGTAGCATGAAGCCTGTATTGCCAGGCGTGGTAATGTACCCTGTAATCCTGGCATTAGAGAGATAGAAGCAGAAAGATCAAGAGTTCAAGTCCAAACCGGGCTGGATGAGATTCTATCTACAGAAAGAAAAAGAAACATTGTTTTGGACACTAAAGAAAAAGAAAAAGGAAAAGAAAAAAAAAAAAAAAAAAAAAAGAGCCAAGCACGTTGGTGCACTCCTATGATCCCAGCACACAGGGAGGCAGAGGCAGGCAGATCTCTGTGAGTTTGCAGCCAGCCTGATCTACAAAGCCAAGTCCAGGGCAGCCAGAGCTACACAGAGAAACTCTATCTCAAAAAACTAAAAAAAAAAAAAAAAAGAAAAAAGAAAAAACAAAACAAAACAACCAAACAAACAGAAATCATGCAATAAAATTTAGTTGAAATAACCTAAAAAAAGAAAGAAGGAAAAGCAGGGTTTGGACTAGGCCAATGCTTACCCAGGGTTCACACAAACGACTTCCAGCCCTGAGCTATGAACATAGGATGTAGGCAGTCCTATTTGGCAGTTCACCACGGGTGACCAGCACCAGCGCAGGCAAAGTGTTGACTCAGCAGAATTCTTCTGAGGTTCACTAGTTATCACCCCACCATCTTTCAGGGCCCCACTCAAGCCAGGAAGACGTGCTGTTCTGCTAAATCAGCCTTTATCATGGGGCAGAAAGAGCACTGCTTGTGGTTTCCCAGTTCCTAGTTCTGCCTGGTGGCACAAAATAAGCCCGGCCTGACTCCTGTGCACAGCAAAGCACAGACTACATGGGCAACCCTGTGCTCTTTCTGATTTTAAAGAAATGTTGATATTTACCTTTCATTTTCTCTTCCAAATTATTTACAGCTGGACAGCCATGAGAAGCCAGCCTGTGAAATCACTCCCTCACAACCACAAAGTGACTTTGGGAACACTACCCACCCACTAGGTCACAACCACGCACTTACTTGAGGAACACTGCCTTCTCTCTAATGTTCCTCCAGACTCTCATGGACACACAACAGTTAAAAACACGATGAGTCAGCAGAAACACTGTTGTCCAAACACCCTAAGCACTCAGGGTTTGCACAATCACCAGGAATTTCCTAACAGGGCCAGAGTGGGACAGAAGATCCACCAGACTTAGATGAAATCTGCATTCACCACAGAAAATGCAGAATGGGGCTCAGTCTACAGAGAACTTAAAACCTTGGGTTCCGACCCCAACACCACACAGACCCTAACGTGGCGGCACATGGCTACTTAGCAAGTTCAAGGCCAACTTGGGCTACAGGTCCAAAAGAATTTTTAAAAAGAGAGAGGGGGGAAGGAAAAAGAGGAGGGACAAGGAAGGAAGGAAGGGGAAGTACAGAACGCTGCGCTCCCTCTAAATGCATTCAGGGTTTCCTAAGATCCATCTTTAAAATGCAAGAGCAACGCAAGCCAGGCGTGGCAGTACATGACTAATTCTAGCACAAGGCTTCTTCCAAGTCAGCAAGAGCAAAAATGCAGATGTTCTGAGCTGCAGACAGCTCCCCCTTTCCCCGGGTACAGACGTTTTAGGAGAGTGAGGATCCACACTGCCTGGGACCTTCATCTCCTCTCAGATACCAACAGAATCCTAACCACTCTTGCCAGGCTCCACCTAAAACACAAGCTAACCAGGATCCAGAATGCAAAACATGTCCTTGGACGGTGAGTGGATGGCTCTCCCTGCTCTCCCGTTATCAGCCTGACAGTCCAGTATGAAGTGTGTGTGTGTGTGTGTTTGTGTGCGTGCATGTGCATGTATACATGCGTACACAAGCACATCTGTGGGCTGAAAGTGTATCACTCTCCACCGTTTGTTTTTTCTGAGGCAGGGTCTCTCATCGAGTCTGAAGCTCACTGGTTCAGATCGTCTGGCCGGCATCGCGCTTCAAGGACCTGCCTGCCTCTGGCCTTCCTCCTCCCAAGGCTGGGTTTAGAGGCGCACGCCACTACACTTGGCTTTTCGGTGTGGGCTCAAGGGATCCAAATACAGATTGTTCACATGGCGGATGTTATGGGCAGAGCCATCTCCAAGCCCACACTGAGTGTATCTGCTGACTGCTTCTCTAGGGACAGGAAGCAGCAGTGGGAGCCCTGACTTTAAGACAACGGAATAATGCCGGAAGCATTTAAGTGCTGCCTGCCTCTCAGGATCCTTTTTAAAATAATAAATAAATAAATAAATCCATTTCTTCTACTCTACAACACACCCAATTACACATTGTAACATTTCTCAAACATTTTAAAAGCTATCATTAAATCGCCAGCATGTTTTACATGCTGTAATCAAGCCCCTTGGAAGATAATCTACCAAATGCACCATATTTAAAGGTGCACTGAATTGGTAGAAAGGTCACCTTGTCTGCCTGGCTCTAGGACAAGAGGCAAAGAAAGCCAACCAGTCTGTGGGATTAAGGAGAAAGGGAGGGAGGGAGGGAGAGGGAGAGAGGGAGCGGGAGAGGGAATGATCTCTAGCCCCAGGAAGCAGAACAGGGCAAAGAAGGATGGGCCAACAGGAGCACAGACAAGAGAAGAGAAGAAGTCTTACCAGAAGGTTCCATGCCAAAACCAAGATCCCTCTAGGGGTTACCTCAGGCTATTGTGGCAGGCACCATTACATTATAGGGCCCTTCTCCTTGCCAGAACTAATTCTATTTTCACCCAGTAGGGTTCTTGGCCCTCCCAATCTGTCTTAGGGTTACTAATAAGATACCATGACCAAAAAGCAAGTTGGGGGTGAAAGGGTTTATTTGACTTATATATCTCAAGTAGCAGTCCACTGAGGGAAGGCGAGGCAGGAACTCTCACTGGGCAGGAACCTAGGGAAAGGAGCTGAGGCCATGGAGGGGTGCTGCTTACTGGCTTGCTTCCCATGACTTGTTCAGCCTGCTTTATTATAGAACCCAGAACCACCAGCCCAGCGATAGTACCATCTATAAGTTGGCTGGGCCCTCCCCACTAACCACTCATTAAGAAAATGTCCTACAGGCTTGCCTACAGCCACTCTCATGGAGGCATTTTTTCAATTGAGGTTCTCTGCTCTCAGATGACTTTCAGCTTGTGTCAAGTTAACACAAAGCTAGCCATCACACCATCCGAGGCTGCCTCTAGGGAGCCAGCATGTTCATTTGCCCAGAGTGAGTTTCGCTTTTTGTTTTGTACTGTGTTGAGAGGCTCAGGCTAGCCTCAAACTTACTTTATAGCTGATGCTGACCTTGAACTTCTGATCCTCCGAGCTCACCCCGAAGGTGGCCAGGGTGAGGATGGAAGTAGGAAGGGCAGGAGATGAAGGTTATCCTTGGTTACAAAGCCAGTTCAGGCCAGCCTGGGGCTAAGGGACATGAGGCTCCCAGAACAAACCAAGACAGAACCTCAAATCCTGCCTCATTGATACCTCCTATGACACAGAAATCCGATTAATATCACGGAGCCACATCCAAATGCCGATGACTGAATACTAAGCTATGCTCAGTGCAGCAAGTACCTTCAGTGAATCAGCATGCAGGACCGGACCCCCCCCCCCCCCCAGTTTGACCTGGGTCTGTCTCAGCCAGAGTCTACAGATATGGTTACAGACAATGCACTGATTTTCATAGACACATATACACACACTCTGTAAAAAGTTTCCTTCCTATGCATGACTACTACTTGGTAAAAATTAATCCCCTGACAACAAAAACACACATGGAACTGCTCCAACACAACATTTTCCTAGCAGAGCAGACTGCAGCGGCGCATTCTCTCTGAGCAAGGGGAGCTGTGTGTGGTAAGCACAGTTATTCAAGCGCTATCTCAGGAGGCTGAAGGACAGCTGGACAGTAGCGGAGGGGCTGGAGCCACGGCTCGGTGTACAAGCCCCAGGGTTTGAGCCCCAGAACCACAGTTAAAAACAAACATGTAAACAAATAAAAATATTCAGAACGAGTCCTCCATATTATAGCCAAGTGATATTTTTAGCCTTTTTTTTTTTAAACCAGAAGTGCATTTTAGTGTAGCCACCATCAAACTAAACTGACATCATAGAAATCGACTTTTTCTTTTTTTCTTTTCTTTCTGGACTTAGTGTCACAAGAAACTTGGCGGAGGCAGAGGCAGGTGGATCGCTGTGAGTTCGAGGCCAGCCTGGTCTACAAAGTGAGTCCATGACAGCCAAGGCTACACAGAGAAACCCTGTCTTAAAACAAAACAAAAAACAAGTAAACAAAAAGTGTGTGTGTGTGTGTGTGTGTGTGTGTGTGTGTAGCATGTATGCATGGAGTGTTTACTTGTTACTGTGGGCATATGCAGGTGCTTTTCCCTTAATCTCTATCAACCTCCAAGGCTCCGTCTTGAAATTGAAGGATACAAACACAACTTCACGGGCATGTCCTTCAGAAGGGAGCTGTGGAAGGACCACTGTGGGGAATACAAGGTGCAGCGGCCACCTCTTCTGTGGCCCATCGCTAGACCACAGCTTGCGCGTCGCAGCCAGGATGAGATTTTGCTCTAGCAGTGGGTAGGTGTTGAAAATGATTCACGCCACTACACTGGGATGGGATCCAGCCACAGAAACTTCGCAGTACGCGCTCCTTGGGGCTGCTGTCTCTGGGCTGCCTCAGGCACTCAGGAGTCTGAGGCAGGAAGCTTGCAAGTTTGAGGCCAGCTTGAGGTACAGAGAATGATCTTAGGAAAAGGAGTTGGGTTTGGTATGTGGTGGCACATCCCTGTACTCCCACGCAGCATGTGACTGGTGGCGTCTAGACTGCCTCTGGTGGATGCATAGGCAACATAGGGCAGCCACTGCCCAAGACGACAAAGGATTTTAATATTTTAACAGCCAGCTTGCCTGTGCCACATATGCAACCATGTATAAGGCCTCATGGGATGTGCAAGATTTTCAAACAGACCTCGGCTCAAATCTTAGTGCTTGCTGCGCAAATATGAGGATCCAGGTTCGAATCCCCACCTAGCACCCATGTGAAAAATCTAGGGATCCCTGCATGTGAAAGTGCTGCAGTGAACAGAGGCAGGAGGATGGATGGGGCTTGCTGACCACTACCTGAAGCTTCAGTGAGATATGCTGCCTCAGGGGGATGCTCCTCTATGGCCTCTGCCGTTGAATGCGTGCACCTATACACACACACACACACACACACACACACACACACACACACACACACACACAAGCAGTATGCAGAAGGCTGCTGTGTATTTACTGAAAAGTTCTTCTGGTAAAGTCCAATGCCTCTAATGATATAAATTACTGCCCAAAATTAGGTCTGTGGGTCAAGTTGGGGACTTACTCTTGGACCTATGGAAGCTCTAGCAGTGTGTTGAAGAACCATGAGCCCAGTAGTAGGATGACATCACTCAGCAGTAAGGATGACATCACTAAGAGATTTAGCTATGGCCTGTCACTTCCTGGTGTATGTAGATCATTTAGCCTTGTGCTCGGCTTGTGACTTACTGTTTGCTGGAGGAATGAAGAAATTAGCAGTGGGCAAACAACAACATAGAATCCCTCCAGTTACCTTAGACAGGCTCTGTTTCTCCTCTGTGCCCTGTGGTCATGACAGCTAGATTAGGGTTTCCTGTAAGGAAGATGTAAACTATCTTCAGTGGCTAAGAAAGCGAAGAATATTTAACTTCAAGGACAAACTAAAAACAGCGCTGGAGAGATGGCTCAGACATTAAAAGTGCTGGCTGCTCCTCCATGCTGTTCCAGAGGACCAGGGTTCGGTTTCTGGCACCCCCATGACAGCTCTCAGTTGTCTGTAACTCCATTTCCAGGCCCTCTTCTGGCCTCTCTGGGTGCCAGTCACATACTGAATGCACATACACACAGACAAAATATTCACATACATAAAAAATAAGCAAAATCTTTTTTGCAAAAAAAATTGCAAAGTTAACAGAAATATGGACTTATTTCAGAAAAATATTAAAATTATATTGGACATTTTGGGGCTTAAAATGCTCATTTGTTAGAAGCTAAATGGTAGGTCAGATGACTGGCCACAAGCACATAGAAACTACAGAGCAGGCCTCAGGATGTTTTTTACAAAAGTAATAAGAAAGATGGTAGTGAGTAACCTCACAAGGTAGACAGAACCAGACTGCTCTTCAGCTTCTCTGTGAAAACAGCAGGTTATTAGTCCTTTGAGACTTAAGGTATTCTCCAAGAGTAGAAGAAACTAAATTTTTGTTTTTGTTTTTCGAGACAGGGTTTCTCTGTGTAGCCTTGACTGTCCTGGACTTGCTTCGTAGACCAGGCTGACCTCGAACTCACAGTGATCTGCCTGCCTCTGCCTCCTCAGTGCTGGGAATAAAGGCATGGGTCACCATGTCCAGCTATGTTTTTTTATTATTATTATTATTCATAAAAGACAAAGTCATTATTTCAGAAATAGCCTGGGCAAAGCTGGCACCATGAATATAAGAAAAACAAACTTAACCACAGTTTTTCTTTTGTTTTTGGTGTGTTTGTTTTTCAAGACAGAGTTTCTCTGTGTAGCCTTGGCGGTCCTGAACTCTTTTTTTGTAGAGCAGACTGGCCTCGAACTCAGAGATCCGCCTGCCTCTGCCTCCCGAGTGCTGGGATTACAGGCGTGCACCACTGTGCCCTCTAAGAAAATGAGAACATGTATTTACTTGCTTAGAGGGGAACTAAGGAAACAAATGGAAACGTTAAAAAGAGGAATTCAGATTAACAACAACCAAAACAAACAAAAACCAAAACAAAACAAGAAAACTCCAAAACCAAAAAATATGGAATGACTCTCCAGACTGCTAGAGACAAACCTGTGTTCGGCAGACATTTCCTGTAATTTACAAGTAATCTCAAGCTCATAAAGAAGACAGACTTTGAAACAAGTATTAAAAGGGACAAAATTCAAGGAGTAAAAATCCTGAGGCATAAAGGTTACAAAGTGTAGTCATTTCCTGAACCCTGAAGATCCCTGAGGGTCACAGACTGTCGCTAACCTCAAGCATTACAGCCCCACAGAGATGCTCACCTCATACCGTGGCTCACAAAGGTAACATTTTAGCAGCTACCTACAAGAATGGGACCACCAAAAGCCTTCTTTTAAGAAGTGCCACACAGCCCTAGGATTTCAATCTTTAATGGCTGTGTCCTTGATACCCATCAGGCCACTTTGGGCAGGGTTACTTTTCGTCCACGGGCCAATCCCTACAAGCTGTCCTGGGACTGTTATGCCTCAGCCCTGAAGAGACGCATGGAGTCATTTTATCCCATGACGAGAGACACAAGTAGTTCCTGCCTGACTTTCCCTGCACTTGGCTCACAGTGCCAAGCTCCCGAAGTCTTACTCCCCAAGGGAAAAGGTACAGCTGAGCCCCCACCCAGGGACCTAGCTGTAGACAGGCCTGAGAAAAAGCATCTGCTGAGAGGTCCGTCCCAATCGACGGCTAAGAGGCTGAGCCTCCTAGAGTGCAGCCATAGGCAATGAACTGTATTCGTTCCTTCAAAGAGCCCAGACCTTAACTTGTGCTATTTTCCCAAGATTACGACCTTAGTTTATCTATCATAAGCACAAAACTCTCAAAGGTTTTTCTATGCTATGACCGGCTAACATAAGAAATAGAAATACATTTCCCAAATGGTGAAGTATCCCCCAAGTGCCAACACAGTAAGGCCAGGGGACGATACATATCTTCTAAGCCATTATTTTACTTGTTTATTTTTAGCTGATCCTGGGATGGAATTCAGGGCCTAGAGCCACAACCTCAGCCCTAACCTTATTTAGCTAAGCATTTGTGATTACCATGTGACAGGCATTGTTATACATGTTTAGCATGTGTTATCACATGCTAGCCACATGAATCCTTTGAAGGGGACATTTGCCACAGAAGCCTGGCAACCAGAGCTTAATCCCCGGAGCTCCTGTAAAGGTAGAATGAACTGACTCCAGGAAAGTCATTCTGTGACCTTCACATGCATGCAGTAGCACATGTGCCCACATACACACATGGTAATAATGATGATATATAGAAAATATTAATCCTTTTAGGTAATATGGTTTCCCGTTTACAAAAGGGGAAACTGGGGTAGGCTGCCATGAAATAAGCTCTCCCAGTGTCAAACAGCTGGTGACTATTCGACTATTCAGTTCAGACAGTCTACACTGTTTTAACTTTTTTTTTTTTTGACAAAGGTTCCCTGTGTAGCTTTGGCTTTCCTGTACTCACTCCGTAGATCAGGCTGGCCTCGAACTCACAGCCATCCGCCTGTGTCTGCCTTCCTGAGTGCTGGGATTAAAGGCGTGCACCACCTCGCCCGGCTTTTACACCAGATTTTACCGGGAGAAAAAAACAAACAGGATTTGCTCAAGTAAGTTCCCCTGAGCAGGTCATGAACCGCTGACTCCAACCCCAGCGCACATTTGATGGCCTGAGGGTCACGTGATAGTGAATCACATGATTGCTCAGTTCCTTGTGGGCTTGCTTTCTGAAACGGCTGCCTAGAGCTGAGCCAAGCCACTTCAGTTCTGGGAAGAGGCTGAGCCTGCTCTCCTTGGTTGCTGAGCCCATAGTCATGCCCTGAGCAAACAGAGCCGCTGGTACTTCCTCAAACAGCTCCTGCTCCCGAGGGCTTCCCAACAGCTGTGTGCAGACTCAACAGCTCAGGGCCCCACTCACTATTTTTGAGCGAGGTTCTCTCTATGGACCTTTGGCCTTAGACTCATAGTTCTGCCTGCTTCCGGCTTCAGGACATTAAAGGCATGCTGCACCACACAGGGCTGGTCTCAATTTTTGGAAATCCTGTTTTCAAGAGCTGGGTGTGGTGGTGCATGCCTTTAATTCCAACCTGGTCTACAGAGTGAGCTCCAAGCTAGCCAGGACTGAGCAGAGAGACCCTGTCTCAAATAAATATTTGAAAATTTAAAAGCCTGTTTTCTCTTGACTGATCTTTTTTTTTTCCCATTTTAGATTGTTTTAAAGTATAATAAGCTATGGTTAAAAGAAAAGAAAAAAGAATACCCACAGATTTTTTTTAAAAGTCTTTCCACCAGGTTTCACACTTAGCATTTGGTTCCCCCATAATCCCATGAGCACATACATGCTCATGATAAGACAGAGGTGCCTTACTGTGAAGAAACCCAAAA
Organism: Acomys russatus; assembly: GCF_903995435.1. Lineage (NCBI taxonomy): Eukaryota > Metazoa > Chordata > Mammalia > Rodentia > Muridae > Acomys > Acomys russatus. Next base: position 54,358,386 of record NC_067158.1, read on the forward strand.
CAGCCGTGCAGCGCTCTACGTCCTGGACCGTGACAGACCTGTAGCTATCATGGCTTCCCTCAGCCTGTGGTCCTACTTCATTCACTTTGCGATGGCCTTAGGCTTTCTTCCCACACCCTTATCTGGCAAGGGAATTCAAATCACAAGGCCTTTGTACCTTTTCTCTCTCTCTCACCTTCACATCAGGTGGGCTATCAGGGTATTAAGAGCCAGTGACGTGGGGGCTGGAGAAATAGCTCAGTGGTTAAGAGCACTTAGCTGCTCTTCGACAGGGTTCAATTCCCAAGTATCAACATGGCAACTCACAACTGTCTGTAACTCCAGTTCCACCTGGCACCCTCACACAGGAATACACGTGAGCAAAACACCAATGCACACAAAACAAAAAGAACCAGAGACAAGAGTTCTCCACCTCAGTCCCCCCATCAGGCTTTGACAATATTTAAAGTGGTGGTGGCACTTGCCTTTAACCTGAGTGCTTGAGTTCTAGACCAGCCAAGGCTACTAATGACACCCAGTCTCAGAATTGAGAATGCTTAACAAAATGTCTGGCACACAGTTGGTACTCAGAACATAACAGCTGGAATCAGTCCTAAATCACACCCGAGCAGGGTAAAGCAGGAAGATTGCTGTGAGTCGGATCCCGCCTGGCCTGGTCTGCGTCCACCCTAGCTGTAAATCAAAGGGGGAGGGCGCCCTACATTAGATGCAGGGGTCATTGGTTCAGATTCCCTCTGTAGATAAATTTTGTGTGTAACTTGTTAAAATAATGTGCCTTGAGGGAGGCCTGGCTTATGTAACTTTAGACACCTAAGGAAAACCCATGCACCTTTTCTGAAGGTTGTTCGCACGGCCACGAGGAGCTGTGGCTCTGTTGGAAAGGTGGACTTTGGGGTAACTCCTGAGCAGCAGAGCATGCAGCATCTTCTCCCAAGCTGATCATTTCCATAACAAAAATCATACCCAAAGCCCAGTACATCATTCTCTGAACCCAGAAGTGGTTTTAGAAGGGTCCCCCGATTCCAAGTCCGCATAACCCCTCACGTGGCAACATCACTGATGTCTGACCGACAGATCTTTCTACTCCACTTAGTTTAATTCACAAAGCCATATGATCCCATATGGTTCCCCTCCATTCAGACTTCCTGAATTTATTTCCTACAACTTTAAAAAAAAATGGAGGGACAGTATATACTCACTTATATCTGGACACTAGCCCAAGGGGCATGTCCCATGAAAGTCTTCACTTACTAGGATAGTGGGTCAGAAGGGAAGACATCCTTTTGGGACTTTAGGTGAGAAAAGCATGGAGAATGGGGAAATAGAAGGACCCAGAGGGCCCTAGAAACCTACAAGAACATTATGACAGGCAGATCTGGGCCCAGAGGTCCTGCTCAAACTATGGCACCAGCAAGGACAATACGGGAAGTAAACTTCAAACCCCGATCCAGATCTAGCCGATGGATAGGAGGACATTCTCCACCGTTGAGTGGCGAGTGGGGACTGACTTTCACACGAACTCTGGTGCCCCATATTTGACCACGTCCCCTGGATGAGGAGACCTGGTGGCACTCAGAGGAAGGATAGCAGGCTACCAAGAAGGGACTTGATACCCTATGAGCATATACAGTGGGAGGAAGTCCCCCTCAGTCACAGTCATAGAGGAGGGGAGTAGGGGGAAAGCAGGAGGGAGGGAGGAATGGGAGGATACAAGGGATGGGCTAACAATTGAGATGTAATATGAATAAATTAATAAAATATTAAAACAAAAATGCGGAGGGACAGTGTTAGGGCTGGTGAGGCAGCTCAGCAGGTAAAGGCACTTGCCTCCAAGTCTGACAACTTGAACTCAATTCCTGGAATCCACAGGATGTAGACAACTGACTCCCCAACACTGCTCTCTGATTTTCACATGTGTGCCATGGTACCACCACACATGGGTAATACACACATGTACACAATACATGTCCATAAACATTTTAATTTAGAATCCAAGTAACTTTCTCTGTTCTAATCTTTTCCTCCCCATATTCCTGATCCAAGTTACTACCACATTTTATGTTTGTTGTTAAAAAAAAAAAAATCATATCAAACAAGTGACATTTATTTCCCAATTCAGTGCCCACACTCTTTTTTTCTCTTGGTTTTAATGTTCTGAGAATTGCTCAGAGCACAAGGGTAACCTTGCAGATAACAGATCAAGACTCCCAGGCTCAAGGTTGGGGTAGATAATTGGGAGGGATGCTGAAGACAGTGTCCACTGGCCGTCACCACAGTGGCAGCTGGCCTACACGCTCCAGGGAGAAATGGGCAGTGCCCTCTCTCTGGTAAATTACCTGTCCGCTGCCCTCACTGCCATCCTCTGCCTCCATCCACGTCTCCCACAGCAATGGCAGAACTAGCATGAGCCGTCGGGATGTCCCTCAGTTCTGTGTTCCTGACAAAGCACCCCCACAGCCTTGCATTCAGCCCACTTGAGGCTGCTGAAGGTCGCAGCCTGGCTTATATTTCCAGACACAAAGCGTCAGCCACGGTGGCGCAGGTCTTTAATGCCAGCACTCAGGAGATGGAGACAGGTTGAGATTGTGAGTTCCAGGCTAGCCTGGTCCACAGAGAGAGTTAAAGACTAGCCAAGGCTACATGGTGAGAAAAAACCAAAGCAAGAAAGTATAAAGGAATACTGTATCAGGAATACTGAAGGGGAAAACACTGATAAGATGGGCAAGACAAGATAAACGAGGGGCACAAACATGGTCGAAGTATGCTATAAACTACGTGTATGGAAATGTCAGAATGGGACAATTCATATAGGCAAATAATTTTTAAGAGGCAAAGCGTAATTTAAAAAAAAAAAAAAAAAAAAAGAGGCAAAGCCACACACACGGCCGTATGTTATAGCGCATGCTGGACATCCAGGCAGTACAAGGATGCTTTTATAGAAAGTGCAATCCTTCACCATTGCTTAGATTTACCCAGAACACTGGTCTCAGAGCATCTGACTTAACAGGGTTCCACGCACCATTCAGTTATGTCCAGAATTCATACACACAGAGAACGGCTCCCTCCCAGCCCATCCTGGGTGCTGCATGGTCCCTGCCCTCCCAGCCCATCCTGCGTGCTGCATGGTCCCTGCCCTCCCAGCCCATCCTGGGTGCTGCATGGTCCCTGCCCTCCCAGCCCATCCTGGGTGCTGCATGGTCCCTGCCCTCCCAGCCCATCCTGGGTGCTGCATGGTCCCTGCCCTCCCAGCCCATCCTGCGTGCTGCATGGTCCCTGCCCTCCCAGCCCATCCTGCGTGCTGCATGGTCCCTGCCCTCCCAGCCCATCCTGCGTGCTGCATGGTCCCTGCCCTCCCAGCCCATCCTGCGTGCTGCATGGTCCCTGCCCTCCCAGCCCATCCTGCGTGCTGCATGGTCCCTGCCCTCCCAGCCCATCCTGCGTGCTGCATGGTCCCTGCCCTCCCAGCCCATCCTGCGTGCTGCATAGTCCCTGCTCTTGACTAGTTCCCTTGTTTGTATCGGGCAAGCACGGAAAGGAACACACGGCATCTGATGCAGAGACAACGCACACAGCCAGGGTGCCATGGGTCTCCCCGCGCCTTGCTCTTCTTTGTAGCCTGCACGCCAATCCCTGCAGAGGGGGCTCTCCTACACTGAAGCACAGGTTCAGCCAGTGCACGCCCACGCAGGTGAACGGCTGGACGGAACAGTGAAGGGCCCACTGTTTATCCCCAGATTCCCTTCCTTCTGGGTGATGGCAGGGCAGCTATAGCTATTTTTGTTAGCCTTTTTCTTTTCTTTTTTTTTAAGATTTATTTTTATTTACACGTATGGGGTTAGGGGTATGTGCACATGTGTTCCAGTGCCCTTGGAAGCCAGACTAGCACCAGATTCCCCAGGAGCTATAGTCACAAGCAATTGTTGTGAGCCACTTGATGTGGGTACTGTGTGCCTCTGTTAGAGCAGCAAGTGTTCCTAACCGCGGAGCAATTTCCACAGCTCTTTGCTGGGTTCCTAGCGGTACTTTCCATCTCTTCCTTGGGGTGCCTAGCCTGGGAGCTATTTTATTTAGCTCTTATCCTGCTTCAGTGTGCATCTGAGTCCCACTGAGAGTCTGGCACTGGGAGCATAGCTCAGGAGTACAGTGTGGTTGGTTTGAGGCTCTGGGTTCGATTCCCAGCACCGCAGAGAGTGAGGGAAAGAAAAGGAGGCAGGGGCAGGTGAAGGAAGAGATTGGATGAATATCCTCCTGAAACATTCTGTCCTTACACCCAACCTCCCAAAATAACAAAGCAACTGGCGCTTAGAATTGCAGTGTTGCCCTTAGACGTAGGTTGTTTCTCCAAAGCGTTTGGCACGAGGATCCAATGAGAGTCAAACATATGAACACACTCCCGGGGACTAAGCATTGGGCACACAGGAGCTAGTGGTCTGTTGGGAGCTCTGAGAGCATTCAGTGGGTCTTTGTGCAAATCGGAGGAGCTGGCCACTGTACAGCAGACCCAAGAGGAGGAAAGGAAACAGCAATGGATAGAAAGGGGGGAGGGGTGGCAGGGTGGTGCCTAGGCTGGGCTCTTTCCACTCAATTCTCTCTCTCACTGCCACCAACATCTTAGTCGAGGCTCTTCAGCTAGACTCTCAATGGCTTCCTAAGAGCTTGCAAGCCCAGCTAGAGGCCTGGTCGCCAGAGCGATTTTCCCAGACTGAGAGCTGGTGTGTTGCTCATTATTAGTAAAGTGTGGTGTGTGTGTGACCTGTCCCACCTGACCCCTCTAGCCTGTCTCCTGTCAACTTGGCCCCAATCCCTGCGGTGGTGCCATGACCCCACTGTTCTCAAACACATTCTTCCGGCTTCCAGCCCCGCCAGGCGGCCACACTGGGGCGCGTAGGCTACTGCACCTGCGCTTACCCACAGAACCGACTCATTCATCAGAACAGTTTGGTGGCAGCGTTCTCTCCAGCTTTCTTCTCGCCTGCCCGGTAGAGAGCCCTGCTTCCTTCCTGTCGCTGCCCACACGGTCCCACACTCTCTCCCACACTACCGGGGCACCTGGAACATTTGAGTGCTTTAATATACAGACTCTCTTCTCGTTGGTAAGCTCCTGGAAGGTGGGGTTTATCATTCATCTTTACGTTCCTAGTTAATTATGTGAACTAGGCCAGAACAGAAAAGAGAGAAAACAAAAACAAAAAACAAAAAAGTAAAAGCAAATTCAGCCCAGCACTTGGGAGGCAGAGGCAGATGGACCACTGTGAGTTTGAGGCCAGCCTGGTCCTCAAAGCAGAGTCAGGACAGCCAAGGCTACACAGAGAAACCCCATCTCAAAAAACCAAAAACCAAAAACCAAAAAAAAAAAAAAAAAAGAAAGAAAGAAAGAAAGGAAAAGAAAAGAAAATTCAGGGTTTAGGCTAATGGTGGAATGGAGACAGTGACAAAGGAGATTAAAGCAAGGTCAATTCAGGTCACCAGGCTTTGCCACAAGAAGAGCATGCTCTGGTAATTTTTTAGAGATTTTTTTTTTTCTTAAAATGTATGAGTCTGTGTGTGGGGGTGTGACCTGTGAGTACCAATGCACCAGGAGGCCAGACAGAAGGGGCATCCAATCCACTGGAGTTGGAGTTATAAGCAATTGTTAGCCATCTGTTATGTGTGCTGGGACCAGAACTCTCATCCTCTGTAAGAGCAGCAGACATTCTTAAATTGCTGAGCAATCTCACCAACCTCCACTTTTAAGTATTTTTTTAGGGGGAGGGGGTTGAGACAGGGTCTCTCTGTGTAGCCTTGGCTGTCCCAGACTCACTCTGTCGGCCAGGCTGGCCTCGAACTCACAGAGATCCGCTTGCCTCTGTTTCCTGAGTGCTGGGATTAAAGGCATGTGCCACCACACCCAGCAATTTAAAAGTACTTTTAACACCAAACACAAAATGCAAATGAGCAACTCTGAGAAAGCCCCTGGGGAACCAACAGAAGGTGGCTTTTGAGAATACCACTGAGTACTTACAAGACTATGAACGGTGGGTTGGGGGGCTAGCTCAGGAGTAGAGCACTCTGCCTAAGATGTGCCAGGCCCTGATTTCAATCCCCAGGATGATATAAACAAAGAACTGCAAAGATAACCACCCCGCGTCATCTGCGACAACAATCATGAGAAAGCCAGCGGTTGTGTGGGCCAGGCATTGTGCGTATGTCATATCCTCTAGTCCTCATTCAAATGTTATAAACTAAAGTTTACTTACTGTACCGTTTCTTTCCTTACTTTTTTCTGCATATGGGTTTTTGGTCTACATATATGTAATGTCATGCCTAGTGCCCACAGAAGCAAGGAGAAGGCATCAGATTCCCTGAAACTGGAGTTACAGACAGCTGTGGTCTGTTATGTAGGTGCTGAAAATCAAACCTGGGTCCTTTAGAAGAGCAGCCAGTGCTCTTACCTGGTGAGCCATGTCTGTAGTGCCTGCTACGCCATTTCACAGGCAAGAAAACCACACTTAGCAAATTTAAAAAATTGGCCCAAGGTCAAATATAGAAAACAGAAGGCCTGACACTTAAGAACAAATGTGCAATGAGTCTAATCCCAGCTCTTAAACACATGGGATGCTAATAACATAAAATAATTAAATCCAGCACAGGTTCTGTTTGCTTACTTGTTTTGGTTTTTTTGAGACAAGGCCTCACCAAGTATCTCTGGCTGGCCTGGAACTCACTATGTAGACTCAGCTCTCCTAGAATTCACAGAGATGACTTGCTACCCTACCCGAGCCCATCGCTTCTGCTTTTAAATTGAAATCAATATAAAACTAAACTGGCCAGGTCACCATAGCCATACTGCAACCTTTCAGTAGTCATGATGATGTGTGGCTATTGTACTGGACAGCACAGTTACAGCCCATCACTTTTTGGGGGTTTATTTTCTCTCTCAGGCTAAAAATAGAGGGATCTGAAAGCCAAGTGGAGCATTAGGTAACGCCCTCTGTACTGAGATTAATCGTCAGCACTCGCTGTTTCCATTAAAGTTGCTCAACCTGTAGTTGAAGATTAGCCAAGCAAATGAGCGTGGGAGACAGTCTTAGGGCATTGATCCGCCGTCCTAGCAGATTTCACTCGAGGGTCACTAGGTGGACACCTGCTCCACGTGACCAGCTGCTTAAAGATTTTTATCCCAACGAATCTTTGTTTGTGGAATGAAGAAAACTAAGAGGATTAGGCGTTTCCATGTTAGTTAAACTAGGAAAAATAGAGTCTCTCCTGCTTCCTTTCAAACTTAGCTGTAAGCCGCAGGGGTAGTTGGTATGGAATGGACGTCACCTGCCAGATGAACAGGAAAGAGTAGGGGGTCTGATCAGGGTCCCCTGTGCTCCATTTCCAAGCCCCAGAGCAGGGTTGCCATCATCAGGAGCTTTGGGTTTCATCGCACAAGTTGGAAAGTAACATCATTACTCCATATTTGTTCCTAATTGTTTCAGTAGACTCAAACTGATCTGTAAAGACCTGTGGTCGCAACGTCCCTTGGCCGGCAATTACCTCGCCTCACTCGGAAGTCAGGGTAACCACAATAGTGTTGCTCTTCAGGTCCAAACTCGCCTCAGCATCCACACTCCACATCAAAATCAAAGCCCCTACACAAGAGCGAGGCATTGCAGCACATCGCAGTCACACAAAACCATCGACTCCCTGATCTGACAGCTGAGATGCTGACAGGCCGTCATTCGAGCATGACCCTGGGAGGGCAGGCACTTGCTTGCTTCCAATGCCCAAAACCAAATGTGACACCAGGCATAGGCAGGCACTCTGGAAGCATATTTTGAATGAGTTAATGAATACGTTCTAGGGAGAAGCAGCAGAGCGGGCGCTCTCTCATGGAGTGGCGGGGACAGACGAGGTAGCATTCTTTCCTTTCTTCTTGCACCACTAGAGCCCTGTGCTAAATGCCTAAGAGTGGTGAACTTCTAAAAATTTAACGTGTTTAAGAGAGGCCAGGGTCTCAGCACTTGGGAAGCAGAGGCAGAGAGGCAGGCACATCTCTGTGAGTTCAAGGTCAGCCTGGTCTACAGAGTGAGTCCAGGATAGCCAAGGCTACACAGAGAAACCCTGTCTCGAAACACCAAAAAGTATTATTCTACTCTCAAGAACAAAATTTGCCATTTTCAAGAAAATAGATTTCTTGAATCCATTTCATGAAACTGGATTTCATGTTAAGTGAAATAGTAAGCCAGACTCAAAAAGTTCAAAGTATTGAATTCTTTCTATCACATTCAGATTTTAAAGAAAAGACATGTAAATATAAGAGGGACTCTCTGGCAGGAAACCAGTGGTGGGAGATGCTCATCCCATTAACCGATCTCCAGCTCCCATCACTTTCAGCACTGGCTCCATCTCCTTAGGTGTCCAGGAGCATCACTCCAAGGACAAGAAAACAGTGGTGGCTACTGGGAGAATCATCAAGGGAGAACAGGGCCTTTACAAACAAGGGTAGCTGCTAACAGGCCAGGTGCCACACTGATGATGCTCCACTCCCAACCTTTTAGGGCAGACGCTAGCATGCTGAAGAAAACAGAGGGGATTTGGATAGCTGTGTGCAAGCAAGAGGCATCCATTCATTCATAGTCTTTCGCCGATCACATGATTTTGGAGTTTAGTATTTTCATCTCTGAGCCAAGCGGTGGTAGTGCACGCCTTTAATCCCAGCACTCTGGAGGCAGAGGCAGGTGGATATCTGAGTTTGAGGGGAGCCTGGTCTACAGGGAAAGTTCCAGGACAACCAAAGCTACACAAAGAAACCCTGTGGAACCGCCCTCCAGAAAAGGGGGGGAGGGTTCTGTTGTTTAGTTTTAGTGGTGGGGGTGATCGAACCCAGAAGCCATACATACTCAACACCCTCAAAGCCCCGCTCTATCCCAGGCTAGCTACAGCCCCACAATGAGATTTGGAGTATCTGCTTTGCCAACAGCTAATATTTAAACAGATGATACAGACTGACACTCAAAGGAGGAGTCCTCCGGTAGAGGTGGCTAGCAGGGCTTCCTGGAGAGGAGGGAGAAGACGCAGAGGCTGAGGTTTGCAAGTTCCTGTGGTGTGTTTGGGAGACCTTCACTGCTCATTGGAGGCGTAGAGTTAGGTGGTGGGACTAACTCTATGGCTGAGGGTGGGGTCTTGGGCAGGACCTAAAGGAGGAGCTATGGTGTGCAGCATCAAGAAGGGGACTAGAAGGCCCCAAGCACTCACCTAGTAAGTAACATTCAGTCTATACTTTTTGACAGGCATTAGATGCTACAGAGCATGACATTCGGGAAAGATGGAGGCAAAGAAGACACTAAAAATATAAAGTCAATGTAGTTAGAATTGTCCTTCCATTCCAATCATGGTTTAGGGTTTAGGGTTTACCTTAACTTGATTCCAATAAATAACAAAGGTCTTCTAATACCTTTGTTGAGAAAGAGTCTGATGCAACCCAGGCTGGCCTCCAACTCAAGGCTGAACTCCTGAGTCTCCCGCCTTAGCGACAGCCACCCCCCGCCCCCGCCCCCGAGAGCTGATATTATACCAGGCAGCACTGTGCTCACACTTGCAGCACCTCCCATAACCCTCTGAGCTTCGGTTTCTTTCCTTGTATCCTAAATACAATACTCTGTGTGAAAATCAAGTGAGACGCTGAGGCGGGGGAGGCGCCCCCTCATTAAGTTACACAAGCAGATTGGACAGCCTTGCTCTGGCTGCAGGCTCTCTACCGCTCTACTTCCCCAAATCTCACTTTGCCAGGGCGGTCGCAGTGGGGTGGCGGGCTAGCACCAGCCGCATTGAATTCCCACGCCTTTGAAAGGTGCACTGGGTCTCCTAGAACTGCATCTGTAAACCTGAAACTCCTAGGAGTGAAAGGCACAGCATACACCGAGTCACAAGATGTCCTGGAGAGTGGCCAAAGAGGGTTGCCAAGTAAAAGGCAGGATCTCAGCTGCAGCTATGTTTCAATAATAATAACAACAGCAATTATAATAATATAATTTAATATATCATTATCACCACCATCATCATTATTGGTGCCAGACATGGTAGTGCACACCTGTAAGCCCAGCGCTTGGGAGACGGCGGCAGTTCTCAGTCAACCTCAACCACATGCCAAGCCTTTCACCAAAAATACTAAATAACTAAACAACAACAACAACAATCAATGAAGTAAACCAGGTCCACAGCATTTGAGAAGCTGAAGTAAGATTGAGGGCTTGAGACCAGAAGGGCTACGTCCAAAGAATTCCCTATTCCCATGACCACAGGGAGAAGATGGCTGGAGTTATCACTGACAGACTAGCCATTCCATAACATGGATGAGCTTGGAGACATGACACTGGCATAAAAGGGACATGCACAACGCTAACGGGATGGTCCAGCAGGCAAAGGTGCTCACCTACAAGCCGGATGATCTGAGTTTGACCCCCACACCCACCCCCAGGACCCACATGGCAGAAGTAGAGAGCCAAGTCCCACAGGCTATCCTCTGACCTCCGCGCATGCACTACTGGACCCACTGCAAACACGGTAAGTAAATGTGACTTTAAGGATCAGACACATGGGGTCACAGTCTACAAATATGAAATATCCAGTAAAGGCAGAGAGCTTATCAGTGGTTTCCAGAAGCCAGAGGAAGATGAAAAGGGAATGAGAGAGAGAGAGAGAGAGAGAGAGAGAGAGAGAGAGAGAGAGAGAGAGAGAGAGAATAGAGGCATTCTTTGTAACTGATAAAAATGTGTTAGACCTGCTGGCCTTCAAGATGGCTCTGTGGGTAAAGGCACCTGCCACCAATGCTCATGACCTAAGTCCAATCCTTGAGATCCCCAAGGTGAGAGGAGAGCATCAACACCCATGAGTTACCCTTTGATCACCACACATGCATGTGGCAGGACACAGACACTAACCACCAGCACCACCACACACAAAGAAGTAACTTAGATGTCATTTTAAATGATTAAAAATCTGCGAGAACTAAATAGAAGTGATGGTTGCGTGGCCTCGTGGATGTACTAAACACTAATAAAGTGGACACTTCGAAATGTTAATTTGGGGGGGCCCACAAGATGTTTCAGTAGGTAAAGGCACTGGCCACCAACCTGATGGCCTTTATTTAATCTCTGGGATCCGCATGGCAGAAGAGGACAGATTCCTGCACATTTACACACTATCCTATGACCACAGTGTATGCAAGCTTGTGCACAGAATAAAAAAAATGTTAAAAAAAAAAAACAAGCTTAATTTTCCATTATATGAATTTTACATTCCTTTCCTTTTCTTTTTTTCTTTCCTTTTCCATATAGTTTATGTAGACCACGCTGGCATCAATCCAGAAATCCGCCTGCCTCTGCGACTAGAGTGTTGGGATTAAGGGCATGTGCCACCATGCCTGGCTTCATTTGAACTTTAAAAACACTTAAAAACAAACAAACAAACTTCAGACACTGGGAAGGATAAGGAAATCAAGGGTTGGGGGTGTGGTGGGGCAAGCCTTTAATTCCAGCACTCGGGAGGCAGAGGCAGGCGGATCTTGTGAGTTCGAGGCCAGCCTGGTCTACAAAGCGAGTCCAGGACAGCCAAGGCTACACATAGGGAGAGAAAGAAGGATTGGGGGAGGGAGGAGGGAGGGAGAGAGGAAGGGAAGAAGGAGGAGAGGGAGGAAGGAGGAGAGGGAGGGAGGAGCGAGGAGGGAGGAGGAGGATGAGAATCAAGACCGGCATTGTCTCTGGGAACAACTTCAGTCACTTGGGACTTGACTCGACTTCTCCCATGTGTCCTGGAGATTGCTCTCGATTGTCACGTCTGACAAGTGGTGGGTCCTTCTGGGACACCAAGGTTCCCAAAAGAACAACACCAGTTTCAAGGGAGAGAGCTTACAATGCCCAGAGGCGGGGAGAACCCAGCTTGAGTAATTCTGTGTAAAACCTCAATCTGCAGAAGCTATGGTCATTGTGGATGCCTAGGAAGAGCCGCTATGAGAATCCCAGAGTGAATCACTTCCCAAAACAACACTTTATGTCTCAGGAAAAGTTCCTAAGTGAAATGCACTAACGGGTGGAGAGATGGCTCAGCGGTTAAGAGCACTGGCTATTCTTTCAGAGGACCTGGGTTCAATTCCAATATCCACACCATGGCTCACAACCACCTATAACTCTAGTTCCAGGCATCTGACACCCTCTTCAAGCATCCACAGCGCGTGCGCGCGCGCACACACACACACACACACACACACACACACACACACACACACAAATAATAAATAAAATTAACCCCAACACTCAGATGGATCTCTGTGAGGTTGAGGCCAGCCTGGTGTACATGTGACATATTTAGAGAAAAGAAACAAAACAAAAACAAAAAAACAAAACAAAAACAAAAAAAGCCTGTCGAATCCACTGTCAGTTCGAGGCCAGCCTGGTCTACAAAGTGAGTCTAGGACAGCCAAGGCTACACAGAGAAACCCTGTCTTAAAAAACAAACAAAAACAAAACAAAACATAAAAAGAAAGAAAGAAAAGAAAAGAAAAGAAAAAAAGAAAAGAAAAACTTGGTGTGGTGGCATGCTCCCAGCACTTGCAAAGCAGAGGCAGGCAGATCTCTGAATTGAAGGCTAGCCTGGTCTACAGAGCAAGTTCCAGGACAGCAAGAGCTACTTGAAAAAACCCTGACTTAAAAACAAAAAACAAAAAACAAAAAAAAAAAAAAGCAAACAGACAAACAAACAAGAGAAGTGGTAGGGGAGGGAGGAGGAGGAAAGGGGTGATACAGGTAATATACTCTCTTGTTCTGTGTGTTTCTAACCATTTCTCAATGCGGAACCTTTGACTTGTGATTAAAAGATCCCATGCCTCCCCCTGCCCCGTGCTCAAATTGTTAAGGTTATTTTTTCTTATTAGCCTTAGTTATACCCTAGATTGAGTAAACTTTAGTGTAGGGGACTCTACCAAATGTAGCACTGATATCAATCCACTGCATTGGCAGCGCCCTTCAGAACATTAACCTGTTTTCCTCGCTCATCTACGCTGCCTGTGCTAAGCCCGCCCCTTCCACGTCATTGCTTGATAAACGCACTCTGGATTGTACTACCTGAACGTGTCTGCTTGTTTGACCTTTCTTAGACAGACGACATTAACAAATTAGCATTTTCTCATGAAGCTTCTTGTTTACAAAGGCAAGCCAACCGTGTCAGCCCAGTTCACCCAAGCCATTTGGAGCGGGAGGAGAGCTATGTCGGCAAAGGCACCTAGAAATTAAGAGCCCTTGGCAGGTCACTGCTAGGGGTAATATAAAGTGGCACAGTCGTCACTCCGGAAAATGGTCCGGAACACCTCAAAAAAATTAAAAAGAATTACCACTAAAAGCCAGCACAAGCGGAAGCAAAGACTCGGGGAGGCAAGCGGTACCAGCACTCACAGGCCTGTGACAACAGTTCACAGGCAGAAACAACAACCATTCGCGGATGGCTGGAGACACGGAAAGTGTTCTGCCCACACACAGTACAATATTATTCTGCCTTAAAAATGAATGAAATTAGGACATGCGGGAGGTAGAAGCTGGTGGATCGCTGTGAGTTCGAGGCCAGCCTGGTCTACAAAGTGAGTCCAGGACAACTAAGGCTACACAGAGAGACCCTGTCTCACAAAAAAAAAGAAAAAAAAAAAAGAAAAAGAAATGAGTTCGAGGCCAGCCTGGTGTACAAAGTGAGTCCAGGATGGCCAAGGCTACACAGAGAAACCCTGTCTCGAAAAAATAAAAAAATAATAAAAAAAAGATATTAGGACATGTGCTATTTGAAGGAACTTTGAGGGCACTACGCTAAGTGAAATAAGCCATCACAAAAACATAAATACTAAGCCAGGTGTAGTGGCGCATGCCTTTAATCCCAGCACTTGGGAGGCAGAGGCAGGCGAATCTCTGTATGTTCAAGGCCAGCCTGCTCTACAGAGGAGTCTAGGACAGCCTAGGCTACACAGAGAAACCCTGCCTCAAAAAACAAACAAAACAAAACAAAAAAACATTCAAGTGGTAGGTTTTGTTTTGTTTTGTGTATTCCACCACAATAGAAAAGCTTTTTCAAAAGATCCATCTTTCCTTTGGGTTAAGAATTCAGAAGTTCAAGGACAACCTGGGTTAGTCAAAACTCCCACTGGCCAGATCTGGAGGCTGGTGACGCACATCTGTGATGCCAACTGCTCTGACAATGAAGCAGGCGGGTCACGGGGCCACTGCTTGAGTGTGGCGGTTTGAATGAAACTGTCCCCAATAGGGCCAGGCGTCTGAACACTCAGTCACAGTGGGTGGCGCTGTTTGAGGTGGTGTGGCCTTGCTGGGGACAGCCCATCACTGCTGGGTGGGCTTTGGGAGTTCACGGAGTGTCCTTACTTTCAGTTCACTCTGTTTCATGTCTGCGGTTAAAGAACATCACCTTTCAGCTTCTTGCTCTGGCTACCATGTCTCTCCCACCATTACGGATTCTCCCTCTGAAACTATAAGCCAACAACAACAGAAAGCTTGCCTGAGTTGCAGTGATTTATCACAGCAACAGAAAAATAAATAGCAATCTGAGCTACAGAAGAAGTTCAAGGACAACCTTGGCAACTTAGTAAGACCCTGTGGCAAAACAAAGCATAAAGAGAGTTTTGGAGGAAGGGCTAGAGAGATGGCTCAGAGGTTAAGGGCACTGACTGTTCCTCCAGATGTCCTGAGTTCAATTCCCAGCAACCACATGGGGCTCACAACCATCTATAACGCACCTGATGCCTTTCTTCTGCCCTGCAGATGTACATGTAAACCACTGTATAAATAAAAGTCTTTTTTAAAAGTTTTGGAGGTATAGCTCAGTGGTAGATCATTTATCTAGGGTGCATAAGGCCCTAGGTGTGCACGCACACACACACACACACACACACACACACACACCCCTAGACAAGCAGGTCCCAGGCTTTGCACCCAGATCACTATCCTGCAGGCCTAGGATGCTGAGATGGAACTTGAAGGATTAGGGCTAACTTGGTATAATTTTGATGCAGGGGGGTTCAGGTCCCGCATTTTCAACCCGAGCTGCTACCCAACTTCGTGTCAGTGAAAACAACCTGGGGCAAGCTCTATAACAAAAAAATGCCAAACAATTCTTCACTCTTGAGCCGAGCTTTATAAAGGGAAAGTATCAAACAGTACCTGAGCCGCGGCAGGGTCCCGCAGGAGGCACCTCACAGATGTCTACAACCATCTAAGCTCACCGCTGACAGTCCCAGGGAACCCTCCTCCTCCCCACCTCCCCACCCCCACTCCTGCTCGTTTCAGACATGAGTTCCCACCTCTTTCTTCCACCGTATGAAGTTCAGCTGCTTGAGAGGGAGCGCATCCTGCTAGAGCTCAGGCTACCTCTCCCGGCTTGGAAGCGACGAAAGCCTTAGCACGGTGTGATCCTTTCTGCCTGTTTCGTAAGCCATCTTTTGTAATGAGACAGCAAATCTGCCTGGAGGGACACTGGACCAGGACAGCAGAAGTCAAGGCCCCTGTAGGCCCGCACTCTTGCAGAACTAAAGTTGGAGCTCGGCCAGGAAGCCTCTCCGTACATGGGTACACAGACGGTCCAGCAGCAGCCTTGCCAAGCCAGACCTCAAACGCATCTCCTCTCCTTATCACCTTTTGTAAGTGCTCCGCCAGCCATTTTCTGCTCTCCGCTTCCCGGGTACAGCCTGATGCACCTTGGCTTTGGTGCCTCTGCCCAGGCTGTGCGGACTCTAGACCAGTCCCATTGTAGGCTCCGTTCTGCTTTGTGTCTCTGCTCCCATCAGGTTGCCTCCCCCTTTACCTCCATTCTAGTACTCTTTGTTATTTTTATTTTTATTGGCTTTAGACAGGGTTTCTCTGTGTGTAGCCTTGACTGTCCTGGACTCGTTTTGTAGACCAGGCTGGCCTCGAACTCACAGTGATCAGCCTGCCTCTGCCTCTCTAGTGCTGGGATTAGAGGCGTGCGCCACCGCGCCCGGCTCTAATACCCTTTCTATGTACTCTTTATCTCTGTCTGCCTTAAGTTCGCATCTTGAGGCATCTCTCATTTTCTCCCATGTTCACAGTCTTCTGTCCCTTAGAAATGCTTCAAGGTTGAAGACTGAGAATTATTGTATGACTGATGTTTGTATTCTCTGTCTCTATCTCTGTCTGTCTGTCTGTCTGTCTGTCTCTCTCTCTCCAGGCACCTCAATGGTCCACGCAGGAGCCATTGCCCTTTGCTAACCAAACACCAAGGTCTCACCTCCAGTCTGGCTCCAAAGTCCATGAACTTCACCAATGGATTGCAGCCGGGCCTTATCACTACGCATTCTTCAGTTAGCCTTGGATGTGAAACCACAGCTGCAGAACGCTCATTTGGGAAAGCAGAAAAGTCACAGCTAAGAAATATGGAGGAGGTAGCCGGGCATGGTGGCGCACGCCTTTCATCCCAGCACTTGGGAGGCAGAGGCAGGCGGATCATTGTGAGTTCGAGGCCAGCCTGGTCTACAAAGTGAGTCCAGGACAGCCAGGGCTACACAGAGAAACCCTGTCTCGAAAGAAAGAAAGAAAGAAAGAAAGAAAGAAAGAAAGAAAGAAAGAAAGAAAGAAAGAGAGAAAGAGAGAAAGAGAGAGAGAGGAAGTATTACAAAGAGGAGTTTGTGTTCTTACTAACAGATTATCTAATTCCTGTGGACTCTTTTTTTTCTGTTTTGTTTGTTGTTGGTTTTTGTTTTGTTTTGTTGGTTTTATTTACAGAGTCTCGATATGTAGCTCTGGTTATCTTAGAGCTCACCGTGTAGAAGATCAGGCTGGCCTCAAAATCACAGAGGTTTTCTTGCCTCTGCCTCCCAAGAGCGTCTCACTAGGCCCGGCTCCTGCAATTTATATCTAAAAGTTTATTTGGTCAGTTACTCTATGCTGTTGTTTCCGCAGCCAGTGTGGACACAGTCTCCGCTTGCAATAAGCAAGAAGCCCATGAGACAGAAATCAAGGCAAATGCTGGGGAGCACAGTGTGCCTGGTAGGAGCTGACCAGACTCAGGCAGAGCCCCGCTTGCTAAGCGGAGCACAAGAAGGGAGGTCACCGTCCTTAGAGCCACTCTTTCTGGTGCAGGACAGATGGAATTTGCTGGCTTGTAGATGCGAGGGTGGGAAGATGGAGAGCTGGACGGAAAGAGGTGGTGTCCTGGGAACAGATGGTGGGGTTGGAAAAGTCAGGGACCCCTCACCTCCTGAGACAGAACAAAAGAACAGGAGAATTCATGGCTTTTTAAAAAATAAAGCCTTTGGAGGCTGGAGAGATGGCTCAGAGGTTAAGGGCACTGGCTGCTCTTCCAGAGGTCCTGAGTTCAATTCCCAGCAACAACATGGTGGCTCACAACCATCTATAATGTGATCTGATGCCCTCTTCTGGCCTGCAGGTGTATGTGCAGGCACAACACTGTATACATAATAATAAATAAAGTAAAGCCTTTGTCCACTTCCTGGCCCAGGCTGTGTAGCACATTACCCTAGCCTGATTACTAGTGCTTATATATGTGCCCAGATGCTAGCACACACACACACACACACACACACACACACACACACACACACACACACACACACAAGAATATAGAAGCCTATGAGTTATGTGTGAGTGCAAATAATATGTAATTCAAGCAAACGATCTGACAGTCTTCTCCTGGACTTCAATCACATACATAACCCCCCACACACACACACATACACACACACACAAAAATATTTTAAAATCAAAACAAACAAAAAGTTAGATATTAAAATCTTAGTTTTTAAAAGATAGCTAAAATAAGTGAACCAAGTTTAGACTTTTTTTTTTTTCCCAAAAATGACTTAGTTAAAAAAAAAAAAAAAAAAAAAAAAATCAAATAAGCAAAGCAACTATGACCGCTCAGGAAAAGCTCTTAGTTCAGGTTTTGAATTAACATATTATCACAATTTTTTTTTTCCCTCACTATCTCCAACAGTAAGGAGCAAGATGCCCAGCAAAATCCAACTCCCAGCTCCTGTCCAAAGATGTCAATTTTCCCTTAGCACACAGCAACCTCTGATTTCTAAAACAGCATTTTGGGGTCAGTGGACATACCAAAGCCCAGCTGAAGTCCACAAAACAGATTTTGAGGCAGAGAGCTGCATGGAGTCCTCAACACTTTCTGAAAATTCTTTAGTGTATTATTGCATAGCACAGTAGTGTGACAAGGATCAAAAGATTAGAAATGATTAACTCCTTCAGCTGACACAGCTAGGGGCTGGCCACTGAATTTTGCCTCTGCTTCTGAGGAGAAATAAAGCATGCCTATGGGAGATTTGCTACTGACCAAAGTCATACTTGGAAATGCTACATCAAATGATCAAGGCCATGTGTGGTGACTCAAGCCTGAGCGCCCAGCACTAGGGAGGGAGAGGTAAGGTTTGTCCAAGGCTACGCTGGGCTACACAGCAAGTTCCGAGTTAGCCAGGGCTGTGTAGTGAGACCCTGTCTCCAAGAGACAGAGAACCAGCAAGATGGCTGAGGGGGTAAAAGTGCTTGTTACTGAGCCTGTTGACCTCAACTTCATCACAGAGACCCATGTGGAGGAAGAAAGTTGTCCTCTGACCGCCACACACATTTGCTGTGGCATGAGCACGCATGCAGGACAAACAACTATGATTAAGAAGATCTTTTAAGATAAAAAAGAGGAGAAGATTAAAGCATTACAAATGATTTGCAATGGTGAATAATTAAAAAGTATACAACAAATTTAAAAAATATAACAGGCCGGGCATGGTGGCGCACACCATGCACTTGGGAGGCAGAGGCAGGCGGATCTCTGTGAGTTCGAGGCCAGCCTGGTCTACAAAGTGAGTCCTGGACAGACGGTGCTGTTACACAGAGAAACCCTGTATAGAAAACCAAACCAAACCAACCAAACAAACAAGGATATTTTGCCTCTATAGCATCCAGCCGTTCTCCCCTTCCTGTGTAGCCTGGGTGACCTGGAACTCACTAGGTAGACCAAGACTCACAAAATCCTGCTTCTGTCTGGGATTAAGGGCATCTGCCAACATACTGACCTCTTCTCTCATCTGTTTTAGCTACAAATGGGTTAGCACAATATCTAAGGGGAAGAAAAAGCCAAAGTGGCTTTCTGTGGTGCTCCTGTGATAGATAGATAGACACATACATACATAGATACATACATACATACATACATAGATACATACATACATAGATAGACAGACAGATAACCCTCAAGACTGGATCTGTTGGGCCTAATTGGATGTTTGTTTTAGGACAAATGTTTAACTCCTCTGAGTCTATTTGCATATCTGTTGAATAAAGTCATTAGAACAGCTGTGTCAGGGAACTGTGCACCCAGGTGATCTAGTGATCTCCGTATCACTAATGCTGGAGAGGCTTGTCTACGCTGTATGGAATGTCAAAGCAGGAATCCCCATGGTCCTGCCAACTGTAAAACATGCCCTCTCACTCCATAGCCATTTGGGAAAGCTGAGGTTTACCCAAGGCTCTTCCAGCACATCTTACTGAGTCAGTGGCATTCTCTCCCTGCTAACGTAACTCCTAGCTGTGTCCTAACTACCTGCGCTTACACACACACATAAGTGCTTTGCAACGCATAGAAACCCTTATATAAAACCCACAACCAACCAAAGTACGGAGAACAAATGACAGTGGGGTGCCCGGTCCCCGTGGACACCTGCAACACAACTCCTGAACCTAAGGCTTTGAGGAACATTGCAAAAGAGAGAGCAGAAAGATTGTAAGAGCCATGGCAACAGGAAACCTGCTGTGAGATTGTACCTCCTAGATATAAATTTTTATTTACCTATTTGTTTTATTTTATTTTTTGGTTTTTCAAGACAGGGTTTCTCTGTGTAGCCTTGCCTGTCTTGGACTCTCTTTGTTTTATTTACTTATTTTATGTGTGTAAGTGTTTTACCTACATGTATGCCTGTACACATTTGTGCCTATTGCCTGAGAAGGCCAGACAAGTCACCAGATCCCCTGGAACTGGAGTTACAGATAGTTGTGAACTACCAAGTGGGCGCTTGGGAATTGAACATGGGTTTCTTTGGAAGAGGAGATGGTGCTCTTAACCACTGAGCCATCTTGCCCGGCCCTGCTGTTTACCATATATACATCTATGAACTATATCTGTATTACTCTCAAGGTAAATATCTCCAGCAAGATACATGAGAAAAGCAACTCAAATTTAACCAGGTGTCAAGTGCACATGTTCCACACAAAGCTCAGGCCTCTTTAGAACCAAGGCATGAAAACTGAGAAGGAGTGAGGTTCAAATGTAAAAAGTATAAAAAGTCACCACTGAGAAATACAGAGCAGCAACCAAGCACTTGAACAGAGCTGTGCGGTCCTGGGTTCAATCCTTGGAAGTAGAAAAAAGAAAATCCGGAACCAATTTTGGTTTTTGTTTGTTGGTTTGGTTTGGTTGGTTTTAGACAGGTTTCTCTGTGTAGCCTTGGCTGTCCTGGACTCCCTTTGTAGACCAGGCTGTCCTCGAACTCACAGCGATCCACTTGGCAGGAATGAATTTTAAGTAGCTACCTGTACAGACTGAAAGTCAGTTTTGGAGAAGCAAAAAATAAGGACTGCTTGAACACAAAAATCAGAACAAAACCAACGATCAGAGACCTGTAATGATTGATGTGGAGAGGGAACAAGGCATTTAGTATTCATTATCTGACATTGAATTTTCATGGCTAAATCCAGGCAGTGGTGGCTCATGCCTTTAATCCCAGCACTCAGGAGGCAGAGGCAAGTGGATCTCTGTGAGTTCGAGGCCAGCCTCGTTTACACAGTGAGTTCTAGCATAGTCAGGGCTGCATAGAGAAACCCTGTCTCAAAAAAAAAAAAAAAAAAAAAAACCAAAGCCAAAAACAAACTAAAATTTGCACAGCTCAACCCTCCATGAATGGCAGCATCCATATGCCATGAACCCTGCTAGAGGCACACACCAAGACAAGCTGTTCTTTAATCTGATCCAGTAAGGAGTCTGTAAAACTGCTCTGACCTTAAATGATTTGGCCCGACACAAAAGGCCATGGGCAAATCTCTCTGAATCTCCGTACACACTGTTTTCTCATCTATTTGGTCTAAAAGGGCACTGGGAAAATGGCTCCGTCTGTTAGTGTCTGCCAGGCAAGCGTGAGGACCAAATATCAAATCCCCAGCACTGAAACACAACAAACACCTGTAAGCTCAGTGCTGGTGGGAGTGGAGACAGGCAGATCCCTGGGGCTCGTTGACTAGTCAGACTAACCAAATTCCCAAATGAGTCAGCTCTACGCTCAGAGTGACAACCTGTCTCAGAAATTAAGGTGCATTCCACTCAAAATTTAACCTCCACACACACCTGTATTTGTAAACACATGTGCTTACACACCCAAATGGGTATATTCATCCATGGATCACACACACACACACACACACACACACACACACACACACACACACACACACACACACACGGTATTTTATACACAGAGCAAAATACGAGCTCATAGAGCTGTATTTCTTTTCCATCACAAGGAAGGTGAAGCCGAATTCATGATTTTCAGAGGAGCTCTCATTCACTCTCCTACAATGCCTATACTCTCAGTTTTTGGTATCTCATCTTGGATTATAATTTTTTGTTGTTGTTTTTGTTACACCTATTTGGTGGGGGGGGGGGTGTGGGTGTGTGGGTGTGTGTGTGTGCACATTTGTGCCATGGCCAAAGGACAGTTTGGGGAAGTCAGTTCTCTTCTACCATATGAATTCCATTCAGGTTTGGTGTCAATGCCTTTTACCCATTTAGTCATTTTTGGTTTTTGAGGCAGGGGTCTCACTACAGCCCCAGCTAGTCTAGAACCCCATGTGTAGAGCAGCCTTGTTTTAAATTTGCCCCAGTCCTCCTGCCTGGGCTGGGAATATGGTGGGGCTAGCTATAATTTTTTCATGGAAACTAGGTAAACAGTCAAGAACATGTGTATTTCTCTCTCTGTGACAAATCTACAGGACATCAAATATTGACCACAAATGTTTCTTCAAGGAAAGTTATCTGCTTGGTCCACAGAATTTGTTTCTAGCTATCCTTGAATGTTTGCTGTTTCCATAAAGTTGTTGACAGTGCAGCTACACCCGGGCATCCACCGGTTCATCTGCTGGAGCTTCTCTCCCCAGGGTTGATAGTTTCCAAACAGCTTTCATTGTTTATGACGTCATTGTCAGCTTTGATAGGACAACTTCCTCTTGCCTTACCACACCTCTAAGCTTCCGGTATGTTTAGGTCTGAAAAGATCCTAACTCTTTCTTGAAGAACTCTACCTCTGTTCAGGAATTTATAAATACCAGGGCTGGAGGGAGGCACACACCTTTAGTCCCAGCAATCAGAAGACAAAGATCAGAGCCAGCCTGGTCTATAGGACAGCCAGGACTATACAGAGAAATACTGCTAAAGCCCCCACACCCCATACACACCCAAAAATAAATTTTAAAAAATTTTTGGTAAACAGAAAATGAAGCTGTTGGAGGCAGAAGCTCAAGGCCACAGCTACATAGTGAATTACACAAGCTAGCCTGTAACCCCAGCACTCAGGAGGCAGAGGCAGGCGGATCTCTGTGAGTTCGAGGACAGCCTGGTCTACAAAGGAGTCCAGGACTGCCTGAGGATTGGGGTGGAGGAGATAAGGGAAGGTGGGAGAGGGGGAACTCTAAGGTGGAGGCCAAGGCGGGGTGGCATGTATGCTGTTCTGGGTTTATCCTCAGCAATGTAAATAAATAAATGAACGAATGAATAAAATATATATATATATATATACATACATATATAACAGGCTAGAGAGATGGCTCTAGTCCACAGCACATACTGTGCACATACTTGCATAATGATATGTTCAGATTCCTGTAATTTCAGCTCCTGGGAATCTGACGCCCTCTTCTGGCCTCCACAGGCACTTGCACTCATGTGCACATCTGTGGTGCTTATGCGCGCGCACACACCCATTTAAAAAATTGTTTTTCCAATCCCGTCCCCATTAAAAATATATATAAAACAAAACAAAAAAACAGCTGGGCATGGAGGCCCACTCCTTTAGTCCCAGCACTTGGGAGGCAGAGGCAGGAAGTCCAGGACAGTCAAGGCTACACAAAAAAAAAACCCTGTCTGGGTGCTGTGCAGCCATAGCCCAAGTGAAGGCTCCCCTGGAAGGCAGGCTCTCACTCTCAGCACTCCTGACGAGGCAGGGGAATTCTTTGCTGGGAGTGGCTTCCAAGCACTGTGTAGTACTGATACCTAGCAGCTGCCCCGTCTCTACCAACTCTCTGGGAAGGAACCTCAGTCCTCAATACACCAACATTGTCACTGTGTCACATAGGATTCACGTGCTTTGGGAGCCAACTCCAAAAGAAACAAGCCAGCTGAGCTGTTGGTCCCCTGGGCCCCGCCCTCTCCTATCCTGAACTTCCCCCTGGAGACCATGGGCAGCATGTGTTTGAACTGTGACAATAAGAGGATATGAGGTTGGAAAGTTTTAGAGCAATGTGATTAGCAGATCTAGGTAAGAAGACCTGGTCTTGCTCCAAAGATCAAGGTTTCCCAAAGCTGACCTGGTTTAAGAGACCTTGCAAGGAGCCTGAGTTCTGGCCAGCGTTTACAGCAGGCAAGTTACTTAGCGTGTCTGTGCTTTGTTCTCACACTTGACACGTGGGCACAAATCATATAAGCAATCCATTGAGAATCAGGTAACGCCCGGTGTACAAATAAGTGCTTAATAAATGGTAGACATTACTTTCCTTTCAAGCTTTCTTTTCTCCTTTCTTCCTTCCTCCCTCTCCTTCCCTCCCTCCCTTCTCTCTCTCTCTCTTTCTTTCTGCAATCTCACACTGCGACCCAAGCTGGCCTCAAACGGCTACCTTCCTGCCTCAAGCTCTTGAGCAAGTGCTGGCATTCGAGTGGAGCCAGACCCACACCCGCACAGATCACAGTTCCTCAGTTACACAGATACAACCTCCTCACGTGGCTGTTGTAAGCACTCCATGAACCATCCTCCTTACCCAAAACCAAGAACAGACCTTAAATAACCGTGAAAAACCCGGGGCCCTGCGAATCCCTTTGGAAACTGACATCTTGGGCAAAGGCAAAACCCATACCACTTGACCCAATTAAGCAATAATAAATTCCACCAGTACACAGGCTGCACTGGCATTGACACACAGCATGCTGCAACCAGCCGAGGTTTCTATAGCTGCGATTGCAAAAACAAGTCCATCTCTAATCTCGAACCCCCCAGCCCCCACAGCTCTAATAGCTGGGGACATCTTCAAACATCACTTTTTAAAACTGGGGTTTCCAGTGCTTCACTTAAAAAAAAAATCTTTATCCCAATGGATTTGGAAACATAATTTTTTTTTTTCGTAGTGCACACCTGTGACAGGAACTAGGTAGGTGAATAGGGAGATCAGCTTCAGCTAAGGAGTAAATTCAAGGCCAGCCCAGACTACATAAAACCCTGTCTTTTAGTAACAACAACAGCACCAGGGGGGATGGCACACACCTTTAATCTCAGCACTCGGGAGGCAGAGGCAGGTGGATCGCTGTGAGTCCGAGGCCAGCCTGGTCTACAAAGCGAGTCCAGGACAGCCAAGGCTACACAGAGAAACCCTTCTCAAAACAAAACAAAACAAAATGAACAAGAAAACCTGGTACTGTCAGAGCCACACACCCAGTCTCTCATACCTGAGTGTGTGTACTAGCCTTGGTTTTCACCCAGCACAAGCTTTATAAGGTTAGTGAGGAAAAGACAACACAAGCTTGCATGGCCCAAATGTATCTCCTATGTGTTATCACTATCTATAGTATAAATCCGCATGCTTTCAATTAATTTTAACCAACAAGGAAACTTACTGCTCCAGCCCACAATATCTTCTTGCGTCTTCTGAAATGTTGGATGAATGTCTTTACTTATACAACTATCTGTATTTAGGTTTCCCTGCTTTTTAAAATGGTATTTAATACTGTAAATTAAGTAAATATGTACTGCGTGACATAAAATAATGCATGTACTAGGATAACATCCAGTATTAACTACTACTGGAGAGATGGCTCAGTGGCTAAGAGCATTGGTTTCTCTTCCTGAAGACCAGGGTTCAATTCCCAGCACCCACGTCAGACAAATCCCAGGAAATCTGGCACTTTCTTTTGGTCTCCAAAGATGCCCGCACTGACACGCTCATTTCCATATACATGTGTGTGTAATTAAAAACAAAGTCTTTCTTAAAAAAGTTTAATAGTTTCTATTGCTGAGATTAGATTAAAATACCCTAACAACAAGCAATTTAGGAGAGAAAGAGGTGTTTGGTTTGGTTATGGGGTTTTTTGTTTGTTTGTTTGTTTTTGGGGGGGTTGTTTATTTTTTTTGGCAGGGGTTTCTGACAGCTCTGGCTGTCCTGGACTTTCTTTGCAGACCAGGCTGGCCTTGAACTCATGGAGATCCGCCTGTCTCCGCCTCCTGAGTGCTGGGATTAAAGGCATGCACCACCACGCCCAGCTAAGAGAGAGGTTTTTGTTTGTTTTTTGTTTTTACTTATAATTCCAGGTTAGCCCATCTCTAAGGGGAAATCAAGGCAGGAATTAGAAGCAGGTCACATTGCATCTACAGGCAAGTGCAGCAGGAAACATGACTGCATTCTTGCTCTCTGCTTGCTAGCTCTCAATACATACTGTTCAGGGCCTCTGAGCAGCACAGTCAAGGGTGGTGATGGTGGTGGCGCTTTGATCTCAGCATCCAGGAAGTAGGCAGGTGGATCACTGTGAGTTCAAGCCCAGCCTGGCCTACAGACCTAGTTCTGGGGCAGCCAAGGCTACACAAACTAACAACAACTACAACAAAAACCAAAACAAAACAAACAAGCAAAAAGAACAGCAGAGTCCACAACAGACTAGGTCTTTTTATGTCAATTAGCAGACAGGACAATTTCTCAGTTCCTCACAGACATGGCCACAGGCCAACGTGATGCAGAAAATTCATCAATAAGACAGTATTCCTACATGACTACTGGCCTTGTCTGCCTGGCTTTTAAAAACTAACCAGCACATTAAGTATATACAGCATAAACATTAAATATTTAATAAACGCCACGTGATTCTCGCATGGATCCCAGGCTGGCCTAGAACTCATTCTGTAACCAAGGACCAGCTTGAACTTCTTTCTGGTCTTCCTGTCTCCGCCTCATTACCAGGGTGAGCCACACTTCTAGTTTATGAATGCTGGGACCTAACAGAGGGCTTGTGCATACTGAGCTTCCTAAGCAAACGAGCTGCCCCACCATTCCTTTGTTTTTGAGATTTATTTTTATTATTGTTAATTAAGTGTGTGTGAGTGCCTGTGGCCATGTGCACGTGAGCACCGGATCTCCTGGAGCGGAACATTACAGACAGCTGTGGGCACCGGATCTGAGTGCTGGGAATTAAGCTTGCGTCCGCTGGGAAAGCAGCAAGTGCTCCCAACTGCCGGTGGAGCCAGCTCTCTGCACTCCTAGTCATTTTTCTTATTATTTTCTGAGACAGGCAAGACTCCCTGAAACTCATAATCCTCCTGCCTCAGTCTCCCAAGTACTGATATTACAGACGTGACTCGCCAGGAGTCAGCCGGAACCCCCTTTTCTGAGCACCCCAGCTCAGTTCTCTGTCTGTTTTCAGGGACTGGCTGGTTGATTCCTTCAGAACACTTAGTCACCATTTCCACCATGAAAGATGGTCCCTTCAAAACTGACAGTGTGCGTGACCGCTGCATACCTGCTGACTACAGTCTTCGCATGCACAGCTTCAAGCTTAAGTTTCAGTTCCAAGGCAGAGTGTATATCTGTAATTCCAGAATTTGAGGAACTGGGAGCAAGAAGATTAGGAGTTCAAGGCCAGCCTGGGCTACATGAAACCCTACCCCCAAAAAAGAAAAAGTTGAGGCTCTCTCCACCAAGAAAAACAGATACCTTCAATGTATCTAGTTTAAACGAGTTTGAGACTGGCCCTATTTGTTGGCAAACCAATACTACAAATTCCCTTTACATAATATTTTAGCTTTGTGTTTGTTTCTGGCGGGGGCGGGGGGGGGGGGTTAGGGTTAGGGTTTGGGTTTCTCTGTGTTATAGCACTGGCTATCCTGGAACTCACTCTGTAGACCAGGCTGGCCTCAGACTCACAGAGATCCACCTGCCTCTGCCTCCCAAGTGCTGGGATTAAAGGCATGCGCCACCATACCCGGCTGTTGTGTTTTTTTTTAAGACAGTCTTTACATTGCATTTATTAAAGAAAAATCTAGTTTCACATTTGTATTTACCTCTGTTTATCCCATTCAATATGACAAGAAATAAAATAACTGACAAAAAAAATTGAAAACATAAAGTAGGTATGAAGATTTATGCCTATAATCCCAGCTCTGGACAGCTGAGGCAGGAGGATTGCCAGCTTAGGCGACATAGCAAAAGTGCCTCAAAAACAACAACACATCAACAAACCTCTACAAATATTAGCCGATAACCACAGAAATGAGCTAGTAACCGATGCCTCTATCAGCCACTGGGGAATCCCTCTAGTCATGCATTAAACAAGGAAGGAAGGGGGGGAGGAATGGGAGGATACAAGGGATGGGATAAACATTGAGATGTAACAAGAATAAATTAATAAAAAAAAAAAAAAAAGAAGAAAAAAAAAAAAAAAAAAAAAAAAAAAACAAGGAAGGAAAAGTGAAGGGCAGCTGGACTCTCAAAAACCAAAGAAAGTGACCTTAGTAAAACGGGGTCAATATTCAAAGGTCATTATACATAACCGGCTCTGACAGACCAGGAAGACGTTTGCCATCCATCAGTAAAAAGCAAGGAAGCCCAAGGTCTCACGCAGAAGTTCCTAGGCAACACTAAATAGACCAGCATTTCTGTTGTATGCCTGGTCAAGGCCACGTACCTACCTAAAGGGCTAAGGGGGGCAGGGGGTGGGGTAACTGTGATAGAGCACCTGCCTGGCCTACTCAGCTTCAATCCCCAGCACCACAACAAACAAACAAGCAAACATAGAGCCATCGTGGAGAAAATCCATTCGCAGCCGTTGGCACCTGGCAATAATACCTCAGAGGTTAGGAGAGATACCGGCAAGCACTGCGGGCAGCTACTTTCAGGAGAATCGTTCATTAATATTAAACAACAGGAAAAAGTGATAAATAGAGTAACAGGAGTTAGTTGAGTGCAATTAAGTGCGAGACACGCAATTAATTCACAAGAGCAGCTCAAAAACAAACTAGAAACAAAACGAAAACCGGGGACCAGGAGACATAAATGGAGCCCACAGGCAAACTGCCTAAGAGGCTGGTTTAATTTAGAAATGGAAAAGCGCTGAAAGAATCGTGACATCCTGGCTCTTGGCTCTGTCTGGGACCTTATTTAGCTGTCAGGATCTATCGAAGGCTGGTGGATACAGGAAATAACGAAACCGCAGAAAACATGGCAGCCGAAGAGCGAGCGGCCCAGCAGAAAACGCACGTTCATGGAGAAGATGCAGCCGTGGTTGCGCTTTGATTACGACACAGAAGGGATAGTGCATTCCCGGCCATGTTTTGTGCTGTGTAAAAGCTGGCTGTTCAGATGGTTCATTCAGCAAGTATTTATGGATCACCTACTTTGAGGCAGAGGCTTGGGCGCTCAGGACACACACCACAATGAAGCGGGCATCCTAGAAAAAGAGAAAGCCTATAACCCACACCATCACATGGCGTGCTAAGAGGTGCCGAGCAGAGGCCGGACCAATGGCTCGGTGGTTGAGAATGCGCACTGCTGGTGCCGAAGGCCCAAGTTTGGTCCCTAGAACCCACCTCAGGCACCTCACGCCTGTCAGTACCGTCAGTACCTGGGCCCTGAAGTGAAGTGCTGTGACCCATGTTCTCACGGGTCCCACAGAGACGCACCTTACCTCCGGCTCTCCGGATGCGCTTTCTCTATACTCTGCTGGCACCTGTGCTCGAGTGCACAGACATCCGTACAGGTAGCTGCACGTACACACATAATTAAAACACAAAAAAACTCAAGTGGTTACCAGGGCACAGAGTACAGGGAAAGGAAAAGAGAGAAGGAGAGCCAATATGAAAGACAGAGCTGCTATTTTAAATAGGGGATGTTAGGCAGGAAAGGTAATATGCTGAAACCGAGGCTGAAGAATTGCTGGAGCCGGAATGTGAGGCAAGCTTTGAGACTACATCTCAAAAACAAACAGTGGCCGAGAGCCTGCCTAGCAATGTACAAAGCTCCGAGCTCAAGCTCTACCTGGCACTGAGTTAAAATGGACTTGGTGGCGCACACTGTAATCCTCAGAAGGCGGATGTGTGATCTGCAGGATCGGGGTGTACGTAAGGAGGGGAGAGGGCAGCGGAGGAGGCAGGGGAGAGGGCAGCGGAGGAGGCAGGGGAGAGGCTCATTGCCTAGCTTCAGTCACAGGTGAAGGATGCTCTCTGTGGGACTTGTGAGAACATAGGTCGCCAAAGCACTTCATTTCAGGGCCCAGGGGGTAACTGATGGGTCCAACTGGCTCATTTCCTGCAAGGCCGATTAATACCTGCTGAGCGGGTGGTTTCTGTTACCCAGCATTCCCAGAGTAGATTCCTGGAGCTCACAGTATGGAGAAGAAAAAAAAAAGCAAAACGAAAAACCCTGGGGTTTACATACTGGCTATGACTGGTTTATCTTTGCTCTGCACAATCACTAAAGGTAGTTTCCTGGACTTCCCAGCAACCTCCCTCCTTCCTCATCTCTCTTCTGAAAAGTCGCACCTCAGGGCCCGCAGATAAACCACGTGGGTACAAGGCTCCCCGTCTGGGACAGTCACCTGATAGTGACCTTCCTCTTTGGGGGTTTCCCTTTTGTCAACTTACCTTTGAGAAAGAAAAAAAAAAAACCTAGCTGCCTCCTAATATTTATCTAAGAAGCGTTTACTACAACCTTTTTCTTCTTTCCTTAAATGAGTATTAGCAAGTTTGGCTGAG
The DNA here is from genome assembly GCF_903995435.1 of Acomys russatus. Lineage (NCBI taxonomy): Eukaryota > Metazoa > Chordata > Mammalia > Rodentia > Muridae > Acomys > Acomys russatus. The sequence goes on from NC_067158.1 coordinate 54,388,429, forward strand.
GGGTTGGGGGCAGGGCTGGTTGTGTGGTGGTTTAGCTGCCAGGCACTGTGTGCTAAAAAAACCAAAACAAAGCAAGAATAAATAAATAAAACAAACCTCAGCGAGTTCAACATTTCAAAGACTGTTACTGCAGATCAGGGTGATGGGCACCCGAGCTCCGAGGCTTCCAGGCCCACCACACCCCAGTATGCCCTGGTTCCAGGGTGTCAGCGCTACAGGACCATCTCGGCTCTGCCTCCTTCCTGCCTAAACTCACCACAGCAGCATCCTACCACTTCCTTGACAAATTTTAGCAAAATGCTTTTGGAAGACACTAAAGGATGCTGTAGTGAGAGTGTGTGTGTGTGTGTGTGTATACACACAACCACATACCTATAAAATGCAAAAATGTTATTTTAGATGATAATATATTTAGGCACACGCCCTTAATCCCAGCCCTTGGGAGGCAGAGGCAGGTGGATCGCTAGCCTGGTCTACAAAGCGAGTCCAGCGCAGCCAACGAAGGCTACACAGAGAGACTATGTCTCAAAAAAAAAAGAAAAAAAAAAGATGACATATTTAGAAGAGGAATCTGCTTTCTTACCAGGCCACTCACAATATCTGAGGGGTGTTATTATTACTCAAACGCAAATGCTGCCTGCTTCCTAGGAACTCACTCTATGTTGTGGGAAAAAAGCATAAGAGTAATGGTGGCCCACACCTTAACCCCAGAACTTGCAGGAAAAGCAGGCGGATCTCTGTGAGTTCAAGGCCAACCTGATCTACATAGTTTCTAAGCAGCTAGGGCTGCACAGTGAACCTTGTCTCAAAGCGAAAAGAAGAGCTGTGACGTGATATGCCAAGTCCCATATGGTGATTATGACATTTATATTGAGCAATAAGGCCAATGCAAACGTAACTTCAACAACCTTGATGTATTACAGTCTTACTGGGGACTGAACTCAGGACCTCTGGAAGAGGAGCCAGTGCTCTCCAGCCCGGTGTGATAGTCTTACATGCCCAACACTTCTAATTCATATTAGCCATCTACAGAATGGAGTCCATTTTCAATGATAAAGAAACAGATAACCCATGTCATTCCCTGTGGTGATTTCTTCCTTTCCTTCCTTTCCTTTTAAATTCATTTTTATTTTTGATTTTTTGATTTTGATTTCTCAAGACAGGGTTCTCCTGTCTGTGTAATCCTGGCTGTCCTGGAACTCACTCTGTAGACAAGGCTGGCTTCGAACTCAGTGATCTACCAGCCTCTGCCTCCCTCCCCAGTGCTGAGATTAAAGGTGTGCATCGGCACCACCTGGTCCCTGGTGCTTTCTAAGCCATGTTATCTTCATAAGTAGCACAACTATGAATCTGAGAGAGAGAGAGAGAGAGAGAGAGAGAGAGAGAGAGAGAGAGAGGAGAGAGAGAGAGAGAGAGGCAGGCGGGCGGGCAGGTGTTATGTTAACAGTTTCCTAATGGAAGGAAGCTGAGCTGCAAAGAAGACGGCTTGACATCTCACCGGCTGCCTGGAAGAAAAGAGGCCAGCTGAGCCATCTGGAAGAGGCCAGCTGATACCAACGGAGACATCTGGGAAGGACACTCTCCAACCTGTTGAGACACCTGCAGGCTTTGTGAGCTGTCACCCATGCTGGGGTGGGCTTTGGGGACGCAGCTGTCTTAGAGTCATTTCTGCTGCTCTTAAGTGACCCTCATACATATTCTTTTAAGTAGCCCCAATAAAACCCACTGGTTCGCCATGTTGGATTTTGGTGGTGTCTGGGCTTCGGTCTGCTGTGGGTTCCCTGTCTGGGGTGAGGAGATGTGTGTGCTGCATCTCCTCAGGAAACGTAATCACACCTCAGGGTATGCATACACTGGCCTTTCAGTGAGAGCTGCATGGGACACTGGGAAGATCATGGATCCAGCTAGAAAAGGCCACAGAACAGAGTACATCCTTGGTGCAAAGCAGCAAAGAAACAATCCAAAGCTGGGTGCTGGGCCTGAAGCATAGGCCCATGCTGGGTGCTGGGCCTGGTTGCACAGGCCCAGGCTTTCAGCTCCTCCTAAAAGCTAGTGGATCTTAAGTTCAAGGCCTGATGGGTTTTTGTAATCTAGATAACCCTGGGGGAAATGAACACTCAGGGACTTCTTCCCTGGGCAGGTCTAACGCAGAAGGAAATGCAGAGAGATAGCTTGCAAACATTAGCTGGTAGGCATGGGACCCTCTGTCGACAGTCGCAGTGCCCCCCACTGAGTTTTCTGTGTCACCAAATCCTCCTAGTTGTGGTCACACAAAGGCAACTTTGTCTTGAGACGATGAGCCTACTCTTGGCAAAGGCTTGCTGTCCTGAGAACCATGTCATTATTTTTGAAAACAAAGAACAGCAAAAAGATATATTTTTAGCAGGAATCCAGCTGATTCAAAGGGAATCATATTTAAAAAAAAAAAAAAATCTTGCCTGGGATGGTGGCACACACCTGTAGTCCCAACCCTTGACAGGTGGCTCCCTGATTGTTCAAGACTGGTCTGATCCCCATAGCAAGCTCAGGCTAGCCAAGATTACAAGTCTCTGTCTCAAAAAAAAAAAAAAAAAAATTCTGCTTCATTACTTGGACGATGGTATTTTGTCTTGCTGTGTAGCCCTGGCTGCCCCCAAACTATATAGACAGACTGCCTTCTGATTTATAGCACTCCCATGTGCCTCTGCATCCGGAAGGCTTGAGATTCACAGCTGTGCGCAATCACGCTTGGCAGTATTCGTCTGTTCTTTTGACCTATTAAGGATTTTTAAAAGTGACTGAGCCAGAAGCTGAGGAGATAGCCCAGTTGGTGTAGCGCTAGCTACGCAAGCCCGAGGACCCGAGTTTGAATCCCTAGCACCACTTAACCCCAGGAACAGCAGTGCATGCACCAGGAAGGTGGGTGCAGGAGTGTCCGTGGAGCTGGCCGGCCGGTCCTGCTGAATCAGATTCAATGAGAGACTCTGTCTCAAGGCATAAGATGGAGACTGTTGGGATAAGACATCTGACATCAAATGCTGGCCTACACACATATGCATACACACACACTTGCACACATGCACACACACACGCACAGACATGTATATACCCATGTGTGTATACACACAAGAATAAGCTAGATCAGTGTTCAGAAACATAGACATACAGACGCCATTTGTATGTCCATGTGCCTATATCCACACACAGAGAATGGAACCCAGAGCTCCCCACGTGCTAAGCACATGTTCTACCACTGAGTTATACCTCCAGCCCCAAGGTAGATAGATACTTCTTGTGATAATTTTCACAGGCTGGCATTTCCTCATCAGTCAGGTATAAGCACCCTGTCCCCATTTCAGTTGCACAATATGCAGTATTCATTGCACACTTGCACACACACACACACACACACACACACACACACACACGCGCGCGCACGTCCACATCATGTTGTTACACATAGTTAACTCTTGCTCACCCGTGCAAGGATCAGGCATCCTTTCTGGGAGCACGACCAGGCCTGGCTATGAGACAGAGGGAGGCTGTTGGGAAGCTAGAACTGCCAGGGACTGCTGTCACCCACACACTCATCACAGCCAGGACTGTCTTAGTGCTGGGCCTTCACAGTCATAAAACCTACATACATACAGCAACCCCAAAGACAAACACTGTGAGCTGGGGACTCTAGATGAATACTCTCTTCTTGATTAATGTGCCCGACAATAACCTCAAAATAAAGTATACATTTTCAAAATAGGAAACCAAAGGAATGCTACATTCCCAATACACATAGGATTTGGTGGGCGAGGGGGTGGGGGTGGGGGGTGCTTTGTCTTCTAATGACAGACACCTGGTCTTGAAGACCTTCAGCAAAACACTGATTGCGCTTCTAGTCTCTAAAACCACTCAAAGACTTACTTGAGGCAGCCCTTTCTATCCTACCTGTGTACTTACTTTACTCTGTCTCATAAATGTATAAATCACATACGTTTAAATACATCTTTTTTTATATACAATCTAAGTCATTTTTATACAGTCTTAGTTCCTGTAATGAGCAAATGAGGTGGAAGGACTTGTGCACTTTGCAGGCAGTTGCTTGATTGTATCTTGAACTCATTCAAAGCAGTGCCTGTGGCAGCGTGTTAGGGACACTCAGTCTCTAGAAGAGAGTAGGGAAACCAGACACAGTAGCACACACCGGAAATCCCAACCTTCTGGAGGCAGACACAGGCGCTTTGCAGTGACCTTAAGGCCAGTCTGGGCTACAGAGTGAGACTCTGCCTCAAAAATAAAAAAAAAAAAGAAAAACAAAACAAAAAAACAACCCACAAAACAGACATGAACAAGGAGAGAGGCCAATTCTCCACAGCGGCCAGCTTGCCTGCAGTGGCTGATGGCATTGGTCATCTCCAGGTGAGCTGGTAAATGCCATGCTACTGGCACGCTCAGAGTCACCTGCTTCTCGTTTCTCCAGAGATTTTTTTTTTTCCTTTTCTACTCTCAGTGCATCCATGAACCATTTTTCTTTTTCTTTTTCTTTTTTCTTTCTTTCTTTCTTTTTTTTTTTTTTTAAGACTATAAGTAAGATCTCTTGGTTTATAATCTCAGCTTTTCAAGGGGCTAAGGCGGAACTGTAAGTTCAAGGCTGGCCTGGGAAACTCAGCGAGACCCCTTTCCAGATAAAGGCTTGTCTGGCATATGCAAGGCTCTGAGTTTAAGATGAGGCACTGAGGGGGGCCATGGGGCACCTGCCTCCTGGCTTAGCCCCCTCCTCTCATGCGTAGATCCTGACAGAACACAGGAGAAGCAAACTATCAAAGAAACAGAACCAGTGATAAGATAAATCAAGCTCAGACCATTTCTGGGGTGTTTTACTGCCATGGGGATTCAGGGCCACACACAAGCCACCTGGGTACCATTTCCTCCCGAATATCTCAGTCCAGGGTATTTCCATCAACTCAAGATGATATCTGAGCAATCACTCTCATTTCTACACCAATTCTGCGGAGGGGTCCTCCCTACCCCACAGGCCTCCTATCTGGGAACCGAAGTCATGTATACATTGCTACTGTGGAAAACGCTTACCTGGTTGTCTGAAGCAATCAAGTCTCAGTGAGTAGTAGTTTTGACTCACACACACCTCGTATGACACTAAAGCAGGAAATCCACCTTGTCATGAGACAGAGACTGCTCCCAAGAGGAGACACCCCTCTCCTAATCAGGCCAGAACTTGAAGGGCTCCAATAGAACCTTTACCTTGGAATCATTCTGGCAAGCCCTTTGAGCTATGTTTAATGTCTCTGTGGTTGGTTCATAAAAGTCTGCCGTGCACATCTACACTAATGCAAAACAAAAACAAAAAACTTTTTTTTCCAAAAAATAAAATGTAAAAATAAATAAGTAAATAAATACATTTCCTCTGAAGGGAATCACCTTCAGAGTAGGTTTTGGGTTTTGTTGTTGTTGTTTGGGTTTCTTTTGTCCCTCACTTATATCCTATTATAGAAACATGAACCCAGGTCCAATTAAAGGAAGTTTCCTCGCCCTCACCAACATCCAAATATTAACTCTTGGGCAATTGAGAAAAGCCAGAAGAAGACTTGAGTAGAGCTGACTCAAATAAGCAGCCGCTTTCCTGACCAGTCAAAGCTCAATTATCTGGGTCGTGGTTTATACCTTAATCTTGACCTTAAGAGTGTAATGTTGGGGAACTGGGCTAGCAGAAGCCGACGAGAGAGGGACTGACAAAAATTTGAGGCCGACCCAGCTACATAGTGCGAACTTGTTTCAAAAGAAAAGGCGGCAGGACAAGCGAAGGTCAGTTTTTAAAGCTGTAGGGGTTGGGGGCTCAGCGACTTGCTTTCAGCCTCCAAGGCCGGGGGTTGGATCCCCAAGCACCTGGGGTGAGAAGCTCAGACAGGACGTGAGAGGAAATGCAACCATTACTTAGCAACAGTGTTGTTTACATTCGCCCCACCCCCACCCCAGACAGCACATGAGACTTTAAAAACCGTGACTTAAAGCAGGTTGCAGTAGTAAATGAAAAGACTTTTATCAGCATGTCCCTTAACATATGAGGAAAATGAGAGTAATCTTTTAATTTGTTTTGTTATGGGACTACCATGTAGCCCCGGACTCGAACTCTTGGCCCTAAAGTACTCAGCAAGTATAGAGAACATAAATCCAAAATACGCATTGTTTGCTTGATTAAAAAAAAAAAAAAATCCAGCCGGGCAGTGGTAGAGCACACCTTTAATCCCAGCACTCAGGAGGCAGAGGCAGGTTCAAGGCCAGCCTGGTCTACAATGTGAGTCCAGGACAACCAAGGCTACACAGAGAAACCCTGTCTCGAAAAAACTAAAAAAAAAAAAAAAATCCTCAATATCACAACTGCTTTAACAGCAAAGCAGAACTCTGCATCCTAATAAAAGAGACAAACTGATAAATACATAGTTTTAAATACATAGTTTTAAAAACTAAATAGCCCAGCACGGCTGTACTTACCTGTACTTCTAGCACTTGGGGGAGGTGGAGGCAGGAGGCACCAGAAGTTGCAAGCCAGTGTGGACTAGATTGTGAGACCCTGTCTGAAAGTCAATCTGTTGAGCATTAAAACTATGGTGGCAGTCTTGAAACAAAACAAAACTATGGCGTGCTGGAAAGATGGCGTGGCAGCTAACAATATTCTCTGTGCAATCCTGTCAACGTAAGTTCAGGTTTCAGAACTCACAAAAATGTCAAAGAGGAGAACTCAGCCCACAAAGTTGTCATCTGATTCCTACATATGTATCAACACACACACATATGTGTACACACACAGAAACATCTTAAAGAAAATTATCGAGGATCCTGGAGAGATGGCTGGGGGCTGAGAGCACACTGGGAGCCAGGTTCAGTTCACAGCACCCACATGGAGTTGGCCACAACTGCCTGTAACTTCAGACTCATTGCTCTGGACTCCTCAGGGACTTGCACTCTTGTGCCTCGACACCAGACAAGCCAACAACAACCAACAACAAAAACTACAGTTGAGGGGCCCAGTAGCTAAGAGCTCTTGCTGCTCTTCCAAAGAACTGGAGTTTAAATCCTAGCAC